>NC_090344.1:34200760-34471189 GCF_035084215.1 Heptranchias perlo | reverse complement strand
TGGGGGGGGAAGGGAGTGTGTGGGGGGGGGGGGGAAGGGAGTGTGTGGGGGGGGGGAAGGGAGTGTGTGGGGGGGGGAAGGGAGTGTGTGGGGGGGGGGAGGGAGTGTGTGTGTGGGGGGGGAAGGGAGTGTGTGTGTGGGGGGGGAAGGGAGTGTGTGGGGGGGGGAAGGAGTGTGTGGGGGGGGGAAGGGAGTGTGTGGGGGGGGGAGGGAGTGTGTGTGTGGGGGGGGAAGGGAGAGTGTGTGTGGGGGGGAGGAGTGTGTGGGGGGGGAAGGGAGTGTGTGGGGGGGGGGAAGGGAGTGTGTGGTGGGGGGGGGAAGGGAGTGTGTGTGGGGGGGGGAAGGGAGTGTGTGTGGGGGGGGGGAAGGGAGTGTGTGTGTGGGGGGGGGAAGGGAGTGTGTGTGGGGGGGGGGAAGGGAGTGTGTGTGGGGGGGGGAAGGGAGTGTGTGTGGGGGGGGGGAAGGGAGTGTGTGTGGGGGGGGGGGAAGGGAGTGTGTGTGGGGGGGGGAAGGGAGTGTGTGTGGGGGGGGGAAGGGAGTGTGTGTGGGGGGGGAAGGGAGTGTGTGTGGGGGGGGGGGAAGGGAGTGTGTGTGGGGGGGGGAAGGGAGTGTGTGTGGGGGGGGAAGGGAGTGTGTGTGGGGGGGGGAAGGGAGTGTGTGTGGGGGGGGAAGGGAGTGTGTGTGGGGGGGGGGAGGGAGTGTGTGTGGGGGGGGGGAAGGGAGTGTGTGTGGGGGGGGGGAAGGGAGTGTGTGTGGGGGGGGGGAAGGGAGTGTGTGTGGGGGGGGGAAGGGAGTGTGTGTGGGGGGGGAAGGGAGTGTGTGTGGGGGGGGGGAAGGGAGTGTGTGTGGGGGGGGGAAGGGAGTGTGTGTGGGGGGGGGAAGGGAGTGTGTGTGGGGGGGGAAGGGAGTGTGTGGGGGGGGGGAAGGGAGTGTGTGTGGGGGGGGGAAGGGAGTGTGTGTGGGGGGGGGAAGGGAGTGTGTGTGGGGGGGGAAGGGAGTGTGTGTGGGGGGGGGGAAGGGAGTGTGTGTGGGGGGGGGAAGGGAGTGTGTGTGGGGGGGGGAAGGGAGTGTGTGTGGGGGGGGAAGGGAGTGTGTGTGGGGGGGGGAAGGGAGTGTGTGTGGGGGGGGGAAGGGAGTGTGTGTGGGGGGGGAAGGGAGTGTGTGTGGGGGGGGGAAGGGAGTGTGTGTGGGGGGGGGAAGGGAGTGTGTGTGGGGGGGGGGAAGGGAGTGTGTGTGGGGGGGGGAAGGGAGTGTGTGTGGGGGGGGGAAGGGAGTGTGTGTGGGGGGGGGAAGGGAGTGTGTGTGGGGGGGGGGAAGGGAGTGTGTGTGGGGGGGGAAGGGAGTGTGTGTGGGGGGGGGAAGGGAGTGTGTGTGGGGGGGGAAGGGAGTGTGTGTGGGGGGGGAAGGGAGTGTGTGTGGGGGGGGGAAGGGAGTGTGTGTGGGGGGGGGAAGGGAGTGTGTGTGGGGGGGGAAGGGAGTGTGTGTGGGGGGGGGAAGGGAGTGTGTGTGGGGGGGGGAAGGGAGTGTGTGTGGGGGGGGGAAGGGAGTGTGTGTGGGGGGGGAAGGGAGTGTGTGTGGGGGGGGAAGGGAGTGTGTGTGGGGGGGGGGAAGGGAGTGTGTGTGTGGGGGGGGAAGGGAGTGTGTGTGGGGGGGGGAAGGGAGTGTGTGTGGGGGGGGAAGGGAGTGTGTGTGGGGGGGGGGAAGGGAGTGTGTGTGGGGGGGGGAAGGGAGTGTGTGTGGGGGGGGAAGGGAGTGTGTGTGGGGGGGAAGGGAGTGTGTGTGGGGGGGGGAAGGGAGTGTGTGGGGGGGGGGAAGGGAGTGTGTGTGGGGGGGGGAAGGGAGTGTGTGTGTGGGGGGGGAAGGGAGTGTGTGGGGGGGGGAAGGGAGTGTGTGTGGGGGGGGGAAGGGAGTGTGTGTGGGGGGGGAAGGGAGTGTGTGTGGGGGGGGAAGGGAGTGTGTGTGGGGGGGGAAGGGAGTGTGTGTGGGGGGGGGAAGGGAGTGTGTGTGGGGGGGGGAAGGGAGTGTGTGTGGGGGGGGGAAGGGAGTGTGTGTGGGGGGGGAAGGGAGTGTGTGTGGGGGGGAAGGGAGTGTGTGTGGGGGGGGGAAGGGAGTGTGTGTGGGGGGGGAAGGGAGTGTGTGTGGGGGGGGGAAGGGAGTGTGTGTGGGGGGGGGAAGGGAGTGTGTGTGGGGGGGGGGAAGGGAGTGTGTGTGGGGGGGGGAAGGGAGTGTGTGTGGGGGGGGGAAGGGAGTGTGTGTGGGGGGGGGAAGGGAGTGTGTGTGGGGGGGGGAAGGGAGTGTGTGTGGGGGGGGGAAGGGAGTGTGTGTGGGGGGGGGGAAGGGAGTGTGTGTGGGGGGGGGAAGGGAGTGTGTGTGGGGGGGGGAAGGGAGTGTGTGTGGGGGGGGAAGGGAGTGTGTGTGGGGGGGGGGAAGGGAGTGTGTGTGGGGGGGGGGAAGGGAGTGTGTGTGGGGGGGGAAGGGAGTGTGTGTGGGGGGGGAAGGGAGTGTGTGTGGGGGGGGGGGAGGGAGTGTGTGTGGGGGGGGGGAAGGGAGTGTGTGTGGGGGGGGAAGGGAGTGTGTGTGGGGGGGGAAGGGAGTGTGTGTGGGGGGGGAAGGGAGTGTGTGGGGGGGGGGAAGGGAGTGTGTGGGGGGGGAAGGGAGTGTGTGTGGGGGGGGAAGGGAGTGTGTGTGGGGGGGGGAAGGGAGTGTGTGTGTGGGGGGGAAGGGAGTGTGTGTGGGGGGGGGAAGGGAGTGTGTGTGGGGGGGGGAAGGGAGTGTGTGTGTGGGGGGGGAAGGGAGTGTGTGTGTGGGGGGGGAAGGGAGTGTGTGTGTGGGGGGGAAGGGAGTGTGTGTGGGGGGGGGAAGGGAGTGTGTGGGGGGGGGAAGGGAGTGTGTGTGGGGGGGGGAAGGGAGTGTGTGTGGGGGGGGGAAGGGAGTGTGTGTGTGGGGGGGGAAGGGAGTGTGTGTGGGGGGGGGTGGTGGGGGGAGGGAGTGTGTGTGGGGGGGGAAGGGAGTGTGTGTGGGGGGGGGGAAGGGAGTGTGTGTGGGGGGGGGGAAGGGAGTGTGTGTGTGTGGGGGGGGAAGGGAGTGTGTGTGGGGGGGGGGAGGGAGTGTGTGTGGGGGGGGGGAAGGGAGTGTGTGTGGGGGGGGGGAAGGGAGTGTGTGTGGGGGGGGAAGGGAGTGTGTGTGGGGGGGGGAAGGGAGTGTGTGTGGGGGGGGAAGGGAGTGTGTGTGGGGGGGGAAGGGAGTGTGTGTGGGGGGGGGAAGGGAGTGTGTGTGGGGGGGGGAAGGGAGTGTGTGTGGGGGGGGAAGGGAGTGTGTGTGGGGGGGGAAGGGAGTGTGTGTGGGGGGGGGAAGGGAGTGTGTGTGGGGGGGGAAGGGAGTGTGTGTGGGGGGGGAAGGGAGTGTGTGGGGGGGGGGGGAGGGAGTGTGTGTGGGGGGGGGAAGGGAGTGTGTGTGGGGGGGGGGAAGGGAGTGTGTGGGGGGGGGGAAGGGAGTGTGTGTGTGGGGGGGGAAGGGAGTGTGTGGGGGGGGGAAGGGAGTGTGTGTGGGGGGGAAGGGAGTGTGTGTGGGGGGGGAAGGGAGTGTGTGGGGGGGAGGGGTGTGGTGGGGGGGAGGGAGTGTGTGGGGGGGGGGAGGGAGTGTGTGTGGGGGGGGGGGAAGGGAGTGTGTGTGGGGGGGGAGGGAGTGTGTGTGGGGGGGGAAGGGAGTGTGTGGTGGGGGGGGGAAGGGAGTGTGTGTGGGGGGGGGGAGGGAGTGTGTGTGGGGGGGGGAAGGGAGTGTGTGTGGGGGGGGGGAAGGGAGTGTGTGTGGGGGGGGGGGAGGGAGTGTGTGTGGGGGGGGGGAGGGAGTGTGTGTGGGGGGGGGGAAGGGAGTGTGTGTGGGGGGGGGGGAGGGAGTGTGTGTGGGGGGGGGGAAGGGAGTGTGTGTGTGGGGGGGGGGAAGGGAGTGTGTGTGGGGGGGGGGAGGGAGTGTGTGTGGGGGGGGGAAGGGAGTGTGTGTGGGGGGGGGGAAGGGAGTGTGTGTGTGGGGGGAAGGGAGTGTGTGTGGGGGGGAAGGGAGTGTGTGGGGGGGGGGAAGGGAGTGTGTGTGTGGGGGGGGAAGGGAGTGTGTGTGGGGGGGGAAGGGAGTGTGTGTGGGGGGGGAAGGGAGTGTGTGGGGGGGGGGAAGGGAGTGTGTGTGTGGGGGGGAAGGGAGTGTGTGTGGGGGGGAAGGGAGTGTGTGTCGGGGGGAAGGGAGTGTGTGGGGGGGGGAAGGGAGTGTGTGGGGGGGGGAAGGGAGTGTGTGTGGGGGGGGGGAAGGGAGTGTGTGTGGGGGGGGAAGGGAGTGTGTGTGGGGGGGGAAGGGAGTGTGTGTGGGGGGGGGGAGGGAGTGTGTGTGGGGGGGGGAAGGGAGTGTGTGTGGGGGGGGGGAAGGGAGTGTGTGTGGGGGGGGGGAAGGGAGTGTGTGTGGGGGGGAAGGGAGTGTGTGTGGGGGGGGGAGGGAGTGTGTGTGGGGGGGGGAAGGGAGTGTGTGTGGGGGGGGGGAAGGGAGTGTGTGTGGGGGGGGAAGGGAGTGTGTGGGGGGGGGAAGGGAGTGTGTGTGGGGGGGGAAGGGAGTGTGTGTGGGGGGGGGAAGGGAGTGTGTGTGGGGGGGGAAGGGAGTGTGTGTGGGGGGGGAAGGGAGTGTGTGGGGGGGGGAAGGGAGTGTGTGGGGGGGGGGGAGGGAGTGTGTGTGTGGGGGGGAAGGGAGTGTGTGGGGGGGGGGGAGGGAGTGTGTGTGTGGGGGGGAAGGGAGTGTGTGTGGGGGGGAAGGGAGTGTGTGTGGGGGGGAAGGGAGTGTGTGTGGGGGGGAAGGGAGTGTGTGGGGGGGGGGGGAGGGAGTGTGTGTGTGGGGGGGAAGGGAGTGTGTGTGGGGGGGGGAAGGGAGTGTGTGTGGGGGGGGAAGGGAGTGTGTGTGGGGGGGAAGGGAGTGTGTGTGGGGGGAAGGGAGTGTGTGGGGGGGGGGGAGGGAGTGTGTGTGTGGGGGGGGAAGGGAGTGTGTGTGGGGGGGGAAGGGAGTGTGTGTGGGGGGGAAGGGAGTGTGTGTGGGGGGAAGGGAGTGTGTGGGGGGGGGGGAGGGAGTGTGTGTGTGGGGGGGAAGGGAGTGTGTGTGGGGGGGGGAAGGGAGTGTGTGTGGGGGGAAGGGAGTGTGTGTGGGGGGGGAAGGGAGTGTGTGTGGGGGGGGGAAGGGAGTGTGTGTGGGGGGGGGAAGGGAGTGTGTGTGGGGGGGGGAAGGGAGTGTGTGTGTGGGGGGGGAAGGGAGTGTGTGTGGGGGGGAAGGGAGTGTGTGTCGGGGGGAAGGGAGTGTGTGTGGGGGGGGGAAGGGAGTGTGTGGGGGGGGAAGGGAGTGTGTGTGGGGGGGGGGAAGGGAGTGTGTGTGTGGGGGGGAAGGGAGTGTGTGTGTGGGGGGGAAGGGAGTGTGTGTGTGGGGGGGAAGGGAGTGTGTGTGGGGGGGGGGAAGGGAGTGTGTGTGTGGGGGGGAAGGGAGTGTGTGTGTGGGGGGGGAAGGGAGTGTGTGTGTGGGGGGGAAGGGAGTGTGTGTGTGGGGGGGAAGGGAGTGTGTGTCGGGGGGAAGGGAGTGTGTGTGGGGGGGGAAGGGAGTGTGTGTGTGGGGGGGGAAGGGAGTGTGTGTGGGGGGGGGAAGGGAGTGTGTGTGGGGGGGAAGGGAGTGTGTGTGTGGGGGGGAAGGGAGTGTGTGTCGGGGGGAAGGGAGTGTGTGTGGGGGGGAAGGGAGTGTGTGTGGGGGGGGGAAGGGAGTGTGTGTGGGGGGGAAGGGAGTGTGTGTGTGGGGGGGAAGGGAGTGTGTGTCGGGGGGAAGGGAGTGTGTGTGGGGGGGGAAGGGAGTGTGTGTGGGGGGGGGAAGGGAGTGTGTGTGGGGGGGAAGGGAGTGTGTGTGTGGGGGGGAAGGGAGTGTGTGTCGGGGGGAAGGGAGTGTGTGGGGGGGGGGAAGGGAGTGTGTGTGGGGGGGGGAAGGGAGTGTGTGTGGGGGGGAAGGGAGTGTGTGTGTGGGGGGGAAGGGAGTGTGTGTCGGGGGGAAGGGAGTGTGTGGGGGGGGGAAGGGAGTGTGTGTGGGGGGGGAAGGGAGTGTGTGTGGGGGGGGGAAGGGAGTGTGTGTGGGGGGGAAGGGAGTGTGTGTGTGGGGGGGGAGGGAGTGTGTGTGGGGGGGAAGGGAGTGTGTGTGGGGGGAGGAAGGGAGTGTGTGTGGGGGGAGGAAGGGAGTGTGTGTGGGGGGGGGGAAGGGAGTGTGTGTGGGGGGGAAGGGAGTGTGTGTGTGGGGGGGAAGGGAGTGTGTGTGGGGGGGGGGAAGGGAGTGTGTGTGTGGGGGGGGAAGGGAGTGTGTGTCGGGGGGAAGGGAGTGTGTGTGGGGGGGGAAGGGAGTGTGTGTGGGGGGGGGAAGGGAGTGTGTGTGGGGGGGGGAAGGGAGTGTGTGTGGGGGGGAAGGGAGTGTGTGTGGGGGGGGGAAGGGAGTGTGTGTGGGGGGGGAAGGGAGTGTGTGTGGGGGGGGGGAAGGGAGTGTGTGTGGGGGGGAAGGGAGTGTGTGTGGGGGGAAGGGAGTGTGTCGGGGGGGGCTGTGTGTGGGGGGAGGGGCGTACTCGGGGGAAGGTTCCGTGGGCCCCACCCACTCTCTGGCTCCACACCCCTGAGCCCACTGCTTCTTCGTGGGTCCAGACACTGTGCGAAGGGGAAGGGAGACCCCAGGGTAGCGGGTGCTGTGTGGAATGGGGGGAGGGAGTCTATGAAATGGGAGGGGAGAGGGGAGAGGGGCAGGGGACAGGTGTCAGCACATCATCAGAGCAAATAATATTCCAGTCAGCTCCACGAAGCAACAGCTTGCATTTATATCGTGCCTTTCACATGATAACATGTCCCAAGTCGCTTCATCGGCTGCTCGACTGCCCATCATCCATGTTGATGAGGTTTGGTCGACAGGCACATGGGTCCTGAAGGTCAGTGAAACTCGCTCTGTCCATTAGATCGATACCTGTGCCACTTTGACGGCCATTGTGTTAAAAGTTGCCCCTGGCCAGCTGGGCATCATGCATCAGCATGGAGCAAAGGGGAGAGAGAGGGAGGATTGGGGAGAGAGAGGGAGGATTGGGGAGAGAGAGGGAGGATTGGGGAGAGGGAGGGAGGATTGGGGAGAGGGAGGGAGGATTGGGGAGAGGGAGGGAGGATTGGGGAGAGGGAGGGAGGAAAGGGGAGAGGGAGGGAGGATTGGGGAGAGGGAGGGAGGATTGGGGAGAGGGAGGGAGGATTGGGGAGAGGGAGGGAGGATTGGGGAGAGGGAGGGAGGATTGGGGAGAGGGAGGGAGGAAAGGGGAGAGGGAGGGAGGAAAGGGGAGAGGAAGGGAGGAAAGGGGAGAGGGAGGGAGGAAAGGGGAGAGGGAGGGAGGAAAGGGGGAGAGAGAGGGAGGAAAGGGGAGAGAGAGGGAGGAAAGGGGAGGAGAGAAGGAGGAAAGGGGAGAGACGGGGAGGAACGGGGAGAGACGGGGAGGAACGGGGAGAGACGGGGAGGAACGGGGAGAGACGGGGGGGAAAGGGGAGAGACGGGGGGGAAAGGGGAGAGAGAGGGAGGAAAGGGGAGGAGAGAAGGAGGAAAGGGGAGAGACGGGGAAGAAAGGGGAGAGAGAGGGGGGAAATGGGAGAGAGAGGGGGGAAATGGGAGAGAGAGGGGGGAAATGGGAGAGAGAGGGGGGAAAGGGGAGAGAGGGGGAAGAAAGGGGAGAGAGGGGGAGGAAAGGGGAGAGAGCGGGAGGAAAGGGGCGAGAGAGGGAGGAAAGGGGAGAGGGAGGGAGGAAAGGGGAGAGGGAGGGAGGAAAGGGGAGAGGGAGGGAGGATTGGGGAGAGACGGGGGGGGAAAGGGGAGAGGCAGGGAGGAAAGGGGAGAGAGAGGGAGGAAAGGGGAGAGAGAGGGAGGATTGGGGAGAGACGGGGAGGAAAGGGGAGAGGGAGGGAGGATTGGGGAGAGACGGGGAGGAAAGGGGGAGAGAGAGGGAGGATTGGGGAGAGGGAGGGAGGAAAGGGGAGAGGGAGGGAGGAAAGGGGAGAGGGAGGGAGGAAAGGGGAGAGGGAGGGAGGAAAGGGGAGAGGGAGGGAGGAAAGGGGAGAGGGAGGGAGGAAAGGGGAGAGGGAGGGAGGAAAGGGGAGAGAGAGGGAGGAAAGGGGAGGAGAGAAGGAGGAAAGGGGAGAGACGGGGAGGAAAGGGGAGAGACGGGGAGGAAAGGGGAGAGACGGGGGGGAAAGGGGAGAGACGGGGGGGAAAGGGGAGAGACGGGGGGGAAAGGGGAGAGAGAGGGAGGAAAGGGGAGGAGAGAAGGAGGAAAGGGGAGAGACGGGGAGGAAAGGGGAGAGACGGGGAGGAAAGGGGAGAGACGGGGGGGAAAGGGGAGAGACGGGGGGAAAGGGGAGAGACGGGGGGGAAAGGGGAGGAGAGAGGGAGGAAAGGGGAGGAGAGAAGGAGGAAAGGGGAGAGACGGGGAGGAAAGGGGAGAGACGGGGGGGGAAAGGGGAGAGACGGGGGGGAAAGGGGAGAGACGGGGGGGAAAGGGGAGAGACGGGGGGGGAAAGGGGAGAGAGAGGGAGGAAAGGGGAGGAGAGAAGGAGGAAAGGGGAGAGACGGGGAGGATTGGGGAGAGACGGGGAGGAAAGGGGAGAGGGAGGGAGGAAAGGGGAGAGGGAGGGAGGAAAGGGGAGAGGGAGGGAGGGAGGAAAGGGGAGAGGGAGGGAGGATTGGGGAGAGGGAGGGAGGATTGGGGAGAGGGAGGGAGGATTGGGGAGAGGGAGGGAGGAAAGGGGAGAGGGAGGGAGGAAAGGGGAGAGGGAGGGAGGAAAGGGGAGAGGGAGGGAGGAAAGGGGAGAGGGTGGGAGGGAGGATTGGGGAGAGACGGGGAGGATTGGGGAGAGGGAGGGAGGATTGGGGAGAGGGAGGGAGGAAAGGGGAGAGGGAGGGAGGAAAGGGGAGAGGGAGGGAGGATTGGGGAGAGGGAGGGAGGATTGGGGAGAGGGAGGGAGGATTGGGGAGAGGGAGGGAGGAAAGGGGAGAGAGAGGGAGGAAAGGGGAGAGAGAGGGAGGATTGGGGAGAGGGAGGGAGGATTGGGGAGAGGGAGGGAGGAAAGGGGAGAGAGAGGGAGGAAAGGGGAGAGGGAGGGAGGAAAGGGGAGAGGGAGGGAGGAAAGGGGAGAGGGAGGGAGGAAAGGGGAGAGGGAGGGAGGAAAGGGGAGAGGGAGGGAGGAAAGGGGAGAGGGAGGGAGGGAGGAAAGGGGAGAGGGAGGGAGGATTGGGGAGAGGGAGGGAGGATTGGGGAGAGGGAGGGAGGATTGGGGAGAGGGAGGGAGGATTGGGGAGAGGGAGGGAGGATTGGGGAGAGGGAGGGAGGAAAGGGGAGAGGGAGGGAGGAAAGGGGAGAGGAAGGGAGGAAAGGGGAGAGGGAGGGAGGAAAGGGGAGAGGGAGGGAGGAAAGGGGAGAGGGAGTGAGGGAGGATTGGGGAGAGACGGGGAGGATTGGGGAGAGGGAGGGAGGATTGGGGAGAGGGAGGGAGGAAAGGGGAGAGGGAGGGAGGAAAGGGGAGAGGGAGGGAGGAAAGGGGAGAGGGTGGGAGGGAGGATTGGGGAGAGACGGGGAGGATTGGGGAGAGGGAGGGAGGATTGGGGAGAGGGAGGGAGGAAAGGGGAGAGGGAGGGAGGAAAGGGGAGAGAGGGGGAGGAAAGGGGAGAGAGAGGGAGGAAAGGGGAGAGAGAGGGAGGAAAGGGGAGAGAGAGGGAGGAAAGGGGAGAGAGAGGGAGGATTGGGAGAGGGAGGGAGGATTGGGGAGAGGGAGGGAGGAAAGGGGGAGAGAGAGGGAGGAAAGGGGAGAGGGAGGGAGGAAAGGGGAGAGGGAGGGAGGAAAGGGGAGAGGGAGGGAGGAAAGGGGAGAGGGAGGGAGGAAAGGGGAGAGGGAGGGAGGAAAGGGGAGAGGGAGGGAGGGAGGAAAGGGGAGAGGGAGGGAGGATTGGGGAGAGGGAGGGAGGATTGGGGAGAGGGAGGGAGGATTGGGGAGAGGGAGGGAGGATTGGGGAGAGGGAGGGAGGATTGGGGAGAGGGAGGGAGGAAAGGGGAGAGGGAGGGAGGAAAGGGGAGAGGAAGGGAGGAAAGGGGAGAGGGAGGGAGGAAAGGGGAGAGGGAGGGAGGAAAGGGGAGAGGGAGTGAGGGAGGATTGGGGAGAGACGGGGAGGATTGGGGAGAGGGAGGGAGGATTGGGGAGAGGGAGGGAGGAAAGGGGAGAGGGAGGGAGGAAAGGGGAGAGGGAGGGAGGAAAGGGGAGAGGGTGGGAGGGAGGATTGGGGAGAGACGGGGAGGATTGGGGAGAGGGAGGGAGGATTGGGGAGAGGGAGGGAGGAAAGGGGAGAGGGAGGGAGGAAAGGGGAGAGGGAGGGAGGAAAGGGGAGAGAGGGGGAGGAAAGGGGAGAGAGAGGGAGGAAAGGGGAGAGAGAGGGAGGAAAGGGGAGAGAGAGGGAGGAAAGGGGAGAGAGAGGGAGGAAAGGGGAGAGAGAGGGAGGAAAGGGGAGGAGAGAAGGAGGAAAGGGGAGAGACGGGGAGGAACGGGGAGAGACGGGGAGGAACGGGGAGAGACGGGGAGGAACGGGGAGAGACGGGGGGGAAAGGGGAGAGACGGGGGGGAAAGGGGAGAGAGAGGGAGGAAAGGGGAGGAGAGAAGGAGGAAAGGGGAGAGACGGGGAAGAAAGGGGAGAGAGAGGGGGGAAATGGGAGAGAGAGGGGGGAAATGGGAGAGAGAGGGGGGAAATGGGAGAGAGAGGGGGGAAAGGGGTGAGAGGGGGAAGAAAGGGGAGAGAGGGGGAGGAAAGGGGAGAGAGGGGGAGGAAAGGGGAGAGAGCGGGAGGAAAGGGGCGAGAGAGGGAGGAAAGGGGAGAGGGAGGGAGGAAAGGGGAGAGGGAGGGAGGAAAGGGGAGAGGGAGGGAGGATTGGGGAGAGACGGGGGGGAAAGGGGAGAGGCAGGGAGGAAAGGGGAGAGAGAGGGAGGAAAGGGGAGAGAGAGGGAGGATTGGGGAGAGACGGGGAGGAAAGGGGAGAGGGAGGGAGGATTGGGGAGAGACGGGGAGGAAAGGGGAGAGAGAGGGAGGATTGGGGAGAGGGAGGGAGGAAAGGGGAGAGGGAGGGAGGAAAGGGGAGAGGGAGGGAGGAAAGGGGAGAGGGAGGGAGGAAAGGGGAGAGGGAGGGAGGAAAGGGGAGAGGGAGGGAGGAAAGGGGAGAGAGAGGGAGGAAAGGGGAGGAGAGAAGGAGGAAAGGGGAGAGACGGGGAGGAAAGGGGAGAGACGGGGAGGAAAGGGGAGAGACGGGGGGGAAAGGGGAGAGACGGGGGGGAAAGGGGAGAGAGAGGGAGGAAAGGGGAGGAGAGAAGGAGGAAAGGGGAGAGACGGGGAGGATTGGGGAGAGACGGGGAGGAAAGGGGAGAGGGAGGGAGGAAAGGGGAGAGGGAGGGAGGAAAGGGGAGAGGGAGGGAGGGAGGAAAGGGGAGAGGGAGGGAGGATTGGGGAGAGGGAGGGAGGATTGGGGAGAGGGAGGGAGGATTGGGGAGAGGGAGGGAGGATTGGGGAGAGGGAGGGAGGAAAGGGGAGAGGGAGGGAGGAAAGGGGAGAGGGAGGGAGGAAAGGGGAGAGGGAGGGAGGAAAGGGGAGAGGGAGGGAGGGAGGATTGGGGAGAGACGGGGAGGATTGGGGAGAGGGAGGGAGGATTGGGGAGAGGGAGGGAGGAAAGGGGAGAGGGAGGGAGGAAAGGGGAGAGGGAGGGAGGAAAGGGGAGAGGGAGGGAGGAAAGGGGAGAGGGTGGGAGGGAGGATTGGGGAGAGACGGGGTGGATTGGGGAGAGGGAGGGAGGATTGGGGAGAGGGAGGGAGGAAAGGGGAGAGGGAGGGAGGAAAGGGGAGAGAGGGGGAGGAAAAGGGAGAGAGAGGGAGGAAAGGGGAGAGAGAGGGAGGAAAGGGGAGAGAGAGGGAGGAAAGGGGAGACAGAGGGAGGAAAGGGGAGAGAGAGGGAGGAAAGGGGAGGAGAGAAGGAGGAAAGGGGAGAGACGGGGAGGAAAGGGGAGAGACGGGGCGGAACGGGGAGAGACGGGGGGGGAAAGGGGAGAGACGGGGGGGGAAAGGGGAGAGAGAGGGAGGAAAGGGGAGGAGAGAAGGAGGAAAGGGGAGAGACGGGGAAGAAAGGGGAGAGAGAGGGGGGAAATGGGAGAGAGAGGGGGGAAATGGGAGAGAGAGGGGGGAAATGGGAGAGAGAGGGGGGAAAGGGAGAGAGGGGGAAGAAAGGGGAGAGAGGGGGAGGAAAGGGGAGAGAGGGGGAGGAAAGGGGAGAGAGCGGGAGGAAAGGGGCGAGAGAGGGAGGAAAGGGGAGAGGGAGGGAGGAAAGGGGAGAGGGAGGGAGGATTGGGGAGAGACGGGGGGGAAAGGGGAGAGGCAGGGAGGAAAGGGGAGAGAGAGGGAGGAAAGGGGAGAGAGAGGGAGGATTGGGGAGAGACGGGGAGGAAAGGGGAGAGGGAGAGAGGATTGGGGAGAGATGGGGAGGAAAGGGGAGAGAGAGGGAGGATTGGGGAGAGGGAGGGAGGAAAGGGGAGAGGGAGGGAGGAAAGGGGAGAGGGAGGGAGGAAAGGGGAGAGGGAGGGAGGAAAGGGGAGAGGGAGGGAGGAAAGGGGAGAGGGAGGGAGGAAAGGGGAGAGGGAGGGAGGAAAGGGGAGAGGGAGGGAGGAAAGGGGAGAGAGAGGGAGGAAAGGGGAGAGAGAGGGAGGAAAGGGGAGGAGAGAAGGAGGAAAGGGGAGAGACGGGGAGGAAAGGGGAGAGACGGGGAGGAAAGGGGAGAGACGGGGGGGAAAGGGGAGAGACGGGGGGGGAAAGGGGAGAGAGAGGGAGGAAAGGGGAGGAGAGAAGGAGGAAAGGGGAGAGACGGGGAGGATTGGGGAGAGACGGGGAGGATGGGGGAGAGGCGGGGAGGAAAGGGGAGAGGGAGGGAGGAAAGGGGAGGAGAGAAGGAGGAAAGGGGAGAGACGGGGAGGAAAGGGGAGAGACGGGGAGGAAAGGGGAGAGGGAGGGAGGAAAGGGGAGAGGGAGGGAGGAAAGGGGAGAGGGAGGGAGGAAAGGGGAGAGGGAGGGAGGAAAGGGGAGAGGGAGGGAGGAAAGGGGAGAGGGAGGGAGGAAAGGGGAGAGGAGAGAGGGAGGGAGGAAATGGGAGAGAGGGGGGAAATGGGAGAGAGAGGGGGGAAATGGGAGAGAGAGGGGGGAAATGGGAGAGAGAGGGAGGAAAGGGGAGAGAGAGGGAGGAAAGGGGAGGAGAGAAGGAGGAAAGGGGAGGAGAGAAGGAGGAAAGGGGAGAGACGGGGAGGAAAGGGGAGAGACGGGGAGGAAAGGGGAGAGACGGGGAGGGAAGGGGAGAGACGGGGAGGGAAGGGGAGAGACGGGGGGGAAATGGGAGAGAGAGGGGGGAAAGGGGAGAGAGGGGGAGGAAAGGGGAGAGAGAGGGAGGAAAGGGGAGAGAGAGGGAGGAAAGGGGAGAGAGAGGGAGGAAAGGGGAGAGAGAGGGAGGAAAGGGGAGGAGAGAAGGAGGAAAGGGGAGAGACGGGGAGGAAAGGGGAGAGAGAGGGGGGAAATGGGAGAGAGAGGGGGGAAATGGGAGAGTGAGGGTGGAAATGGGAGAGAGAGGGAGGAAAGTGGAGAGAGGGGGAAGAAAGGGGAGAGAGGGGGAGGAAAGGGGAGAGAGGGGGAGGAAAGGGGAGAGGGAGGGAGGAAAGGGGAGAGGGAGGGAGGAAAGGGGAGAGGGAGGGAGGAAAGGGGAGAGGGAGGGAGGAAAGGGGAGAGGGAGGGAGGAAAGGGGAGAGGGAGGGAGGAAAGGGGAGAGGGAGGGAGCGAAAGGGGAGAGGGAGGGAGGAAAGGGGAGAGGGAGGGAGGAAAGGGGAGAGGGAGGGAGGAAAGGGGAGAGGGAGGGAGGAAAGGGGAGAGAGAGGGAGGAAAGGGGAGAGAGGGGGAGGAAAGGGGAGAGACGGGGAGGAAAGTGGAGAGAGGGGGAGGATTGGGGAGAGAGGGGGAGAATTGGGGAGAGAGGGGAGGATTGGGGAGAGACGGGGAGGATTGGGGAGAGAGGGGGAGGATTGGGGAGAGAGGGGGAGGATTGGGGAGAGAGGGGGAGGATTGGGGAGAGAGGGGGAGGATTGGGGAGAGAGGGGGAGGATGGGGGAGAGAGGGGGAGGATGGGGGAGAGAGGGGGAGGATGGGGGAGAGAGGGGGAGGATGGGGGAGAGAGGGGGAGGATGGGGGAGAGAGGGGGAGGATGGGGGAGAGAGGGGGAGGATGGGGGAGAGAGGGGGAGGATGGGGGAGAGACGGGGAGGATGGGGGAGAGACGGGGAGGATGGGGAGAGACGGGGAGGATGGGGGAGAGAAGGGGAGGATTGGGGAGAGAGGGGGAGGATTGGGGAGAGAGGGGGAGGATGGGGGAGAGAGGGGGAGGATGGGGGAGAGAGGGGGAGGATGGGGGAGAGAGGGGGAGGATGGGGGAGAGAGGGGGAGGATGGGGGAGAGACGGGGAGGATGGGGGAGAGACGGGGAGGATGGGGGAGAGACGGGGAGGATGGGGGAGAGAATGGGAGGATTGGGGAGAGACGGGGAGGATTGGGGAGAGACGGGGAGGATTGGGGAGAGACGGTGAGGATTGGGGAGCGGCGGGGAGGAAAGGGGAGCGGCGGGGAGGAAAGGGGAGCGGCGGGGAGGAAAGGGGAGCGGCGGGGAGGAAAGGGGAGCGGCGGGGAGGAAAGGGGAGCGACGGGGAGGAAAGGGGAGAGACGGGGAGGATTGGGGAGAGCCGGGGAGGAAAGGGGAGAGCCGGGGAGGAAAGGGGAGAGCCGGGGAGGAAAGGGGAGTGACGGGGAGGAAAGGGGAGAGACGGGGAGGAAAGGGGAGAGCCGGGGAGGAAAGGGGAGTGACGGGGAGAGACGGGGAGGAACGGGGAGAGCCGGGGAGGAAAGGGGAGTGACGGGGAGGAAAGGGGAGTGACGGGGAGGAAAGGGGAGAGCCGGGGAGGAAAGGGGAGAGCCGGGGAGGAAAGGGGAGTGACGGGGAGGAAAGGGGAGAGACGGGGAGGAAAGGGGAGAGACGGGGAGGAAAGGGGAGAGACGGGGAGGAAAGGGGAGAGACGGGGAGGAAAGGGGAGTGACGGGGAGGAAAGGGGAGAGACGGGGAGGATTGGGGAGAGCCGGGGAGGAAAGGGGAGAGCCGGGGAGGAAAGGGGAGTGACGGGGAGGAAAGGGGAGAGACGGGGAGGAAAGGGGAGTGACGGGGAGGATTGGGGAGTGACGGGGAGGATTGGGGAGAGGCGGGGAGGAAAGGGGAGAGGCGGGGAGGAAAGGGGAGCGGCGGGGAGGAAAGGGGAGCGACGGGGAGGAAAGGGGAGAGACGGGGAGGATTGGGGAGAGCCGGGGAGGAAAGGGGAGAGCCGGGGAGGAAAGGGGAGAGCCGGGGAGGAAAGGGGAGAGACGGGGAGGAAAGGGGAGAGGCGGGGAGGATTGGGGAGAGGCGGGGAGGATTGGGGAGAGGCGGGGAGGATTGGGGAGAGGCGGGGAGGAAAGGGGAGAGGCGGGGAGGAAATGGGAGCGGCGGGGAGGAAAGGGGAGAGGCGGGGAGGCAAGGGGAGCGGCGGGGAGGATTGGGGACCGACGGGGAGGATTGGGGAGAGACGGGGAGGAAAGGGGAGAGACGGGGAGGAAAGGGGAGAGACGGGGAGGAAAGGGGAGCGGCAGGGGGTCGGGTGTGGTACATGGTGGAGATGCCCAGACTCGGGATGAATTGAAATGACTTACAGCCGTTTCAGGGCCGAGAGACCGTTGAATGCCCCAGGCATGATGGTGCTGATCAGGTTATTCTTCAGGTCTCTGGAGAAACAAAGAAAAAGAAACACACAGATCAGGACAAGTCACCGCCAATCCCCCTGCATTCACATGCTATCCCAAATCCACCTGTCCCAATAACAGACTGCACTCAATTGACTCATAGCCCACAGCAGCACCCTTAACCCACTCTGAGCTGATCAGTGCGTTCAGTGGGGAAATGAGCCACTCGGTGTTGGACTGAGCTGCACAGACCCACAAGGTGCCCAGGTTCTGTCTCTAATCCATGCTGATATCACAGGAGGAAAAGATATTTCTACTTTCTGCAATAAAACTGGTTGTTTCTGCAGATGTGGGTCTTTTTTAGCAAACAGGCATAATTCTTTCTCCTGCTCTCTCTCTCTCTCTCACAATTGGGCACAAGAGCCTCACTAGTTGGTGTTAAATCAATTGTCTTTATTTAGCTACAAAAGTGGTGTCATCGAGGCCAGGCCAACACTGCCTGCCACAATATTGAATAAGCAGACTGCTCAGGAAAGTAGGCAATTTCTCAAAAAACCAACAGTCATGGACATTATTCACATATACAATGTAAACATCACCATTAACCTGACCTCTATTACAAAAATTAAAATTCATGAACCGTGTTATATCTGCTTGTCTTAAGCTTTGCTTTCAATTCTTGACACGGCTTTAAACATTAATATTCTGCCTTGCAGTCTTTTCTATGTTGCTCTTATGGTTAGAGGTATAGAAACATAGAAAATAGGAGCAGGAGTAGGACATTCGGCCCTTCGAGCCTGCTCCGCCATTCAATGTGATCGTGGCAGATCCTCTTTCTCAATACCATATTCCCGCTCTCTCCCCATACCCCTTGATGCCTTTTGTGTCTAGAAATCTATCTAGCTCCTTCTTAAATATATTCAGTGACTTGGCCTCCATAGCCTTCTGTAGTAGAGAATTCCACAGGTTCACCACCCTCTGAGTGAAGAAATTTATCCTCATCTCAGTCCTAAATGTCCTACCCCGTATCCTGAGACTGTGACCCCTCGTTCTGGACCCCCCAGCCAGGGGAAACATCCTCCCTGCATCCAGTCTGTCCAGCAGAGAAGGTTGAGAGGAGATTTGATCGAGGTGTTCAGAATCATGAAGGGTCCAGATAAAGTAAATAGAGAGAAACTGTTCCCATTGGCAGAAGGGTCGAGAACCAGAGGACACAGATTTAAGGTGATCGGCAAAAGAACCAAAGGAGACATGAGGAAAAACTTTTTTACACAGCGAGTGGTTATGATCTGGAATGCACTGCCTGAAAGGGTGGTGGAAGCAGATTCAATCATGGCTTTCAAAAAGGAATTGGGTAAATACTTGAAGGGAAAAAATTTGCAGGGCTACGGGGAAAGAGTGGGGGAATGGAACCTACTGGATTGCTCTTACAAAGCACCGGCAGGGGCTCGATGGGCCAAATGGCCTCCTTTCTAATTTTGAACACTTCTATTAAATCTCCTCTTAACCTTCGCTGCTCCAAGGAGAACAACCCCAGCTTCTCCAGTCTCTCCACATAACTGAAGTCCCTCATCCCTGATAACATTCTGGTAAATCTCCTCTGCACCCTCTCTAAGGCCTTGAGAGGGTGTAGAAGAGATTTTGTTTGCCAGAATGAGGCAGTCGCTGCACCAGCCCTTCAATTTATAACTAGCTAGGGCAAAATATTTCACACTTATCCACACTGCCTTGCCCCTTTAACGGAGGCCAGCGCCTTTAATGTGATTGGCACAGTGTTTGCTACCAACCCAATAAGTAGACAAGGCACCCAGGAAGCTTAGCACATGCCTGAGCACTTCATCTCGTTCCCGTGTGTAGTCCTAATCCCAACAACACCAGACCCGAGCTGATCTCCCTCGACTTTCCCACCCGCTGTTCCTGTTCACATTCCCCTCCCAGGAGGTGTGAAATATAGACAACTTTACCTTGCACCCTCTGTAAACTTGAACTTATCCTAACACGCTCCAAGTCCCGTTCACCCATCACCCCCTGTGCTCGCTGACCTATACTGGCTCCCGGTCCGGGAACACCTCGATTTTAAAATTCTCATCCTTGCGTTCAAATCCCCCGCTATCTCTGTAACCTCCTCCAGCCCTACAACCTCCCGAGATCTCTGCGCTCCTCCAATTCTGGCCTCTTGCATATCCCTGATTTTCATCGCCCCACCATTGGCGGCCGTGCCTTCAGCTGCCGAGGGAATTCCCTCCCTAAACCTCTCGGCCTCTCTCTCCTCCTTTAAGACGCTCCATTAAACAGATTTTGACCTAGCTTTTGGTCACCTGTCCGAGTATCTCCTTATGTGGCTCGGTGTCAAATTTTCTTTGATAATCGCTCCTGTGAAGCGCCTTGGGACGTTTTACTACGTTAAAGGCGCTATATAAATGCAAGTTGTCATTGGTAACAAACAAGAAAAAATTGAATCACACAAAGAGGGAAAAGAACAGTAATTCTTTGGGTGGAAAGAAACAAAGAGGGAGCATTTGAGGGATTATTAAACCCATGAGCTGCCTCTTTGGAAGGATAAGTCTCACCCTTGACATTTCCCCTTCTTTGTTCAGCTCAGTGCTCTAAAGGCCTGCGTTATCAGTTTTAATGAAGGGCCTCCTAGTGTTGCCAACTCTGGTTGGACGTATTCCTGGAGGTTTCATCACATGACCTCCCACCCCCAATCGGTCAAACAGCCTTTCCCCTCCCCCCACCCCCCCACATCTCCGATATTTTTATAACTAATAAACAAAAGCGTTCAAAGAATGTGAAAAAAAGGCAATTTTTAAAAATGATTTTTCTCCCATGTTTTGCTCGCAGCAGTGTCCAGGAGTTCAATTTTCAATTCCTGGAGACCCCAGGCCAGTCCTGGAGGGTTGGCAACCCGAGCGCCCCCCCCCCCCCCGATGGTTTAACCTGCCTTTTTGCCCGCTTGCTGACCCAGCCTCCTTCCAGCATTCGCAGTTTGCTTTTCTTTCAGCTTATCGCTTCCGTACTTAACCTACCCCGACCTCCGGCTGCACTGCGCTGACACCGATGAGGTCCCTTCCCCACAGTGTACTGGACCTCTTGACCCCCCTCACCCACTGACCTCACCGGCTACTACATTGCAGTGTAATCATTATCTGTTTTTGCTTTGTGTGCCTAGCCCCTTGACCCCTGAACGACTCCTGTACTGTACATGTGTTATCTGACATTGCTCTGTGAGGTCCACACGGTGTGATGTGCTGCCATCGTGTTTAGAGAGTTGCGGCCCGTTTAATGTAAGTCCTCCACACTGTAGGCTACCATCCAAAATACTCCAAGCACTGCCAGGATTATGACAGCCGCGCATAGGGATCGGCAAATGCAGCCTCACTCCAAAGACTTGAGCCCGTAATTTAGGCCGACACTGCCAGTGCAGCATTGTAGAATCATGGAAAGTTTGCAGCACGGAAGGAGGCCGTTCGGCCCATCGTGTCCGCGCCGGCTCTATGCAAGAGCAATCCAGCTAGTCCCACTCCCCCGCCCTATCCCCGTAGCCCTGCAAATGTTTTCCTTTCAAGTACTTATCCAGTTCCCTTTTGAAGGCCATGATTGAATCTGCCTCCACCACCCCCTCGGGCAGGGCATTCCAGATCCGAACCACTCGCTGCGTTAAAAAAGTTTTTCCTCATGTCGCCTTTGGTTCTTTTACCAATCACCTTAAATTTCTGTCCTCTGGTTCTTGATCCTTCCGCCAATGGGGAACAGTTTCTCTCTATCTACTCTGTCTAGACCCTTCATGATTTTGAATACCTCGATCAAATCTCCTCTCAACCGTCTCTGTTCCAAGGAGAACAACCCCAGCTTCTGCAGTCTATCTATGTAACTAAAGTCCCTCATCCCTCGAATTATTCTGGTAAATCTCTTCTGCACCCTCTCTAAGGCCTTCACATCTTTCCTAAAGTGCGGTGCCCAGAACTGGACACAATACTCCAGTTGTGGCCGAACCAGTGTTTTATGGAAGTTCACCATGACTTCCTTGCTTTTGTACAGTAGTGGCACTCTCGCCTCTGAGTCAGGAGGTGTTGGTTTGAGTCCCACTCCAGCACACAATCCAGGCTGACACTCCCAGTGAAGTGCTGAGGGAGTGCTGCACTGACAGGGGTGCCGTCTTTTGGATGAGATGTTAAACCGAGGCCCCATCTGCCCTCTCGGGTGGACATAAAAGATCCCATGACACTATTGGAAGAAGAGCTGGGGAGCTCTCCCCGGTGTCCTGGCCAATATCTATCCCTCAGCCAACACCTAAAAACAGATTATCTGGTCATTATCTCATTGCTGCTTGTGGGATCTTGCTGTGCGCAAATTGGCTGATGTGTTTCTTACAACAGTTACGACACTTCAAAAAAGTACTTCATTGGCTGCAAAGTGCTTTGGGACATCCTGAGGTTGTGAAAGGCGCTATATAAAAGTAAGTCTTTCATTCTTTTCCTTCTCGTCAATGTGTTCAAACCCCTTCACAGCCTCGCCCCCTCCCTATCTCTGTAACCTCCTCCAGTCCGGCAACCCTCCGAGATCTCTGCGCTCCTCCAACTCTGGCCTCTTGTGTATCCCCGATTTACATCACTCCACCATTGGCGGCCGTGCCTTCAGCCGCCCTGGGCCCTAAGCTCTGGAATTCCCTCCCTAAACCTCTTTGTCTCTCTACCTCTCTCTCCTCCTCGAAGGCGCTCCTGAAAACCTCTTCGACCAAGCTTTTGGCCACCTGTCCTAAAAATCTCCTTTCGTGGCTCGGTGTCAAATTTTGTCTGATAACGCTCCTGTGAAGCGCCTTGGGACGTTTCACTACGTTAAAGGCGCTGTGTAAATGCAAGTAGTTGGTGTGGTTTCCCCAGATGTGGGAGCGTGACACAGGGTTCGGGAGGAGTTCAGACTCCCTTTCCACTGCCGTCGGGGGCCAGCTGCACTAGAAACAGTTGCGACAAGTACGTACTCTTTGGTGTAACGGGAGATGTGGAAGTGTTCGCGGCACTACTGAGCAAACAGCAGGCTCTCGGAAACAGGAGCCCACCTGCCATTGGCCGGGGTATCCGGTTACCGTGGAGAATGAATCTTTGGCCAGGGGTTAACAGCTTAACCCGGAGTAGGCCCCACATCCTGCTGTGAGCATCAACTTTCCCCCTCACCTGTTTATCTTCTAATCACACCGGGTGTAGAGAAGGAACAACTCTCCCGCCCCCAAGCCAATAATATCCCTTTAAGAGGGATTCGCCACACCAGGACAGCCTTTAAAGGGGAAGGACCCCCTTCTTAATGCAAAATGCTCTTGAAGTAATCACAAGAAGAAAGAACTTGAATTTCGACAGTGCCTTTCACAACCTCAGAACGTCCCAAAGCGTTTTTCAGCCAATGAAGTACTTTTGAAATGTAGTCACTGTTGTAATGTCGGAAACATAGCAGTCAATTTGCACACAGCAAGATCCCACAAACAGCGATTTGATAATGACCAGACAATCATGTTATTAGGTGTTGGTTGAGGGATGAATATTGGCCGGAACACCAGGGAGAACTCCCCTGCTCTTCTTCAAATTAATGCCGTGGGATCTTTTACATCCACCTGAGAGGGCAGACGGGGCCACGGTTTAAGGTCTCGTCCGAAAGACGGCACCTCTGACAGTGCAGCACTCTCTCGGTACTGGCACCGGGAATGTCAGCCGAGGTTATGTGCTCAAGTCTCATGGAGTGGGATTTGAACTCATGACCTTCTGACACAGTAGGTGACAGTGCGACCCACTGAGCCACATCGCATGGGCATTGGCCTGCGGCCCTGTCATGAGCTTCGACTGCTGGGTGTTCGGCAAATGTCGCTGGCAGCTCGTTATCGTGACTGCCCTCGAGGGGAGCGGGGGATTTGGGAGCTTTCTCCCCTGTCGTTTCCTGCCAGGTGTCATTAAAGTTGAGCATAGACAGGACACCACTTAAAGGGGCAGGCTTGTCCTCCCTTTAAAGACCAGTTTCAATGACGTTGAATTAAATTTAATGGTCACATTTTTATCACTACTTCCTGCTCTGGATTTATACATAATTAAATGGTGAGAGTTGATGACACAAAGCACCTCGGAATATTGACAGAAGGGGTTACTGAGTGACCGAGTGAGGGAGCTGGATTAACATCAGTAGAGATACAGTCAGTAACACAGGGCGCTGGGGGAGAGGGGTTACTGACTGACAGTGTAAGGGAGCTGGATTAATATCAGTAGAGATACAGTCAGTAACACAGGGCGCTGGGGGAGAGGGGTTACTGAGTGACAGTGTGAGGGAGCTGGATTAACATCAGTAGAGATACAGTCAGTAACACAGGGCGCGGGGGGAGAGGGGTTACTGAGTGACAGTGTGAGGGAGCTGGATTGACATCAGTAGAGATACAGTCAGTAACACAGGGCGCGGGGGGAGAGGGGTTACTGAGTGACAGTGTGAGGGAGCTGGATTGACATCAGTAGAGATACAGTCAGTAACACAGGGCGTGGGGGGAGAGGGGTTACTGAGTGACAGTGTGAGGGAGCTGGATTAACATCAGTAGAGATACAGTCAGTAACACAGGGCGCGGGGGGAGAGGGGTTACTGAGTGACAGTGTGAGGGAGCTGGATTGACATCAGTAGAGATACAGTCAGTAACACAGGGCGCTGGGGGAGAGGGGTTACTGAGTGACAGTGTGAGGGAGCTGGATTAACATCAGTAGAGATACAGTCAGTAACACAGGGCACTGGGGGGAGAGGGGTTACTGAGTGACAGTGTGAGGGAGAGGGATTAACATCAGTAGAGATACAGTCAGTAACACAGGGCGCTGGGGGAGAGGGGTTACTGAGTGACAGTGTGAGGGAGCTGGATTAACATCAGTAGAGATACAGTCAGTAACACAGGGCGCTGGGGGAGAGGGGTTACTGAGTGACAGTGTGAGGGAGCTGGATTAACATCAGTAGAGATACAGTCAGTAACACAGGGCGCTGGGGGAGAGGGGTTACTGAGTGACAGTGTGAGGGAGCTGGATTAACATCAGTAGAGATACAGTCAGTAACACAGGGCGCTGGGGGAGAGGGGTTACTGAGTGACAGTGTGAGGGAGCTGGATTAACATCAGTAGAGATACAGTCAGTAACACAGGGCGCTGGGGGAGAGGGGTTACTGAGTGGCAGTGTGAGGGAGAGGGATTAACATCAGTCGAGATACAGTCAGTAACACAGGGCGTGGGGGAGAGGGGTTACTGAGTGACAGTGTGAGGGAGAGGGATTAACATCAGTAGAGATACAGTCAGTAACACAGGGCGTGGGGGAGAGGGGTTACTGAGTGACAGTGTGAGGGAGCTGGATTAACATCAGTAGAGATACAGCCAGTAACACAGGGCGCTGGGGGAGAGGGGTTACTGAGTGGCAGTGTGAGGGAGAGGGATTAACATCAGTCGAGATACAGTCAGTAACACAGGGCGTGGGGGAGAGGGGTTACTGAGTGACAGTGTGAGGGAGAGGGATTAACATCAGTAGAGATACAGTCAGTAACACAGGGCGTGGGGGAGAGGGGTTACTGAGTGACAGTGTGAGGGAGCTGGATTAACATCAGTAGAGATACAGTCAGTAACACAGGGCGTGGGGGGAGAGGGGTTACTGAGTGACAGTGTGAGGGAGCTGGATTAACATCAGTAGAGATACAGTCAGTAACACAGGGCGTGGGGGGAGAGGGGTTACTGAGTGACAGTGTGAGGGAGCTGGATTAACATCAGTAGAGATACAGTCAGTAACACAGGGCGCGGGGGGAGAGGGGTTACTGAGTGACAGTGTGAGGGAGCTGGATTAACATCAGTGGAGATACAGTCAGTAACACAGGGCGCTGGGGGAGAGGGGTTACTGAGTGACCGAGTGAGGGAGCTGGATTAACATCAGTAGAGATACAGTCAGTAACACAGGGCGCTGGGGGAGAGGGGTTACTGACTGACAGTGTGAGGGAGCTGGATGAACATCAGTAGAGATACAGTCAGTAACACAGGGCGTGGGGGAGAGGGGTTACTGAGTGACAGTGTGAGGGAGCTGGATTAACATCAGTAGAGATACAGTCAGTAACACAGAGCGCTGGGGGAAAGGGGTTACTGAGTGACAGTGTGAGGGAGCTGGATTAACATCAGTAGAGATACAGTCAGTAACACAGGGCGCTGGGGGGAGAGGGGTTACTGGGTGACAGTGTGAGGGAGCTGGATTAACATCAGTAGAGATACAGTCAGTAACACAGGGCGCTGGGAGAGAGGGGTTACTGAGTGACAGTGTGAGGGAGCTGGATTAACATCAGTAGAGATACAGTCAGTAACACAGGGCGCTGGGGGAGAGGGGTTACTGAGAGACAGTGTGAGGGACCTGGATTAACATCAGTAGAGATACAGTCAGTAACACAGGGCGCTGGGGGAGAGGGGTTACTGAGTGACAGTGTGAGGGAGCTGGATTAACATCAGTAGAGATACAGTCAGTAACACAGGGCGCTGGGGGAGAGGGGTTACTGGGTGACAGTGTGAAGGAGCTGGATTGACATCAGTAGAGATACAGTCAGTAACACAGGGTACTGGGGGAGAGGGGTTACTGAGTGACAGTGTGAGGGAGAGGGATTAACATCAGTAGAGATACAGTCAGTAACACAGGGCGTGGGGGGAGAGGGGTTACTGAGTGACAGTGTGAGGGAGCTGGATTAACATCAGTAGAGATACAGTCAGTAACACAGGGCGCGGGGGGAGAGGGGTTACTGAGTGACAGTGTGAGGGAGCTGGATTAACATCAGTAGAGATACAGTCAGTAACACAGGGCGCTGGGGGGAGAGGGGTTACTGGGTGACAGTGTGAGGGAGCTGGATTAACATCAGTAGAGATACAGTCAGTAACACAGGGCGCTGGGAGAGAGGGGTTACTGAGTGACAGTGTGAGGGAGCTGGATTAACATCAGTAGAGATACAGTCAGTAACACAGGGCGCTGGGGGAGAGGGGTTACTGAGAGACAGTGTGAGGGACCTGGATTAACATCAGTAGAGATACAGTCAGTAACACAGGGCGCTGGGGGAGAGGGGTTACTGAGTGACAGTGTGAGGGAGCTGGATTAACATCAGTAGAGATACAGTCAGTAACACAGGGCGCTGGGGGAGAGGGGTTACTGGGTGACAGTGTGAGGGAGCTGGATTGACATCAGTAGAGATACAGTCAGTAACACAGGGTGCTGGGGGAGAGGGGTTACTGAGTGACAGTGTGAGGGAGAGGGATTAACATCAGTAGAGATACAGTCAGTAACACAGGGCGTGGGGGGAGAGGGGTTACTGAGTGACAGTGTGAGGGAGCTGGATTAACATCAGTAGAGATACAGTCAGTAACACAGGGCGCTGGGGGAGAGGGGTTACTGGGTGACAGTGTGAGGGAGCTGGATTAACATCAGTAGAGATACAGTCAGTAACACAGGGCGCTGGGGGAGAGGGGTTACTGAATGACAGTGTGAGGGAGCTGGATTGACATCAGTAGAGATACAGTCAGTAACACAGGGTGCTGGGGGAGAGGGGTTACTGAGTGACAGTGTGAGGGAGAGGGATTAACATCAGTAGAGATACAGTCAGTAACACAGGGCGTGGGGGGAGAGGGGTTACTGAGTGACAGTGTGAGGGAGCTAGATTAACATCAGTAGAGATACAGTCAGTAACACAGGGCGCTGGGGGAGAGGGGTTACTGAGTGACAGTGTGAGGGAGCTGGATTAACATCAGTAGAGATACAGTCAGTAACACAGGACGCTGGGGGAGAGGGGTTACTGAGTGACAGTGTGAGGGAGCTGGATTAACATCAGTAGAGATACAGTCAGTAACACAGGGCGCTGGGGGGAGAGGGGTTACTGAGTGACAGTGTGAGGGAGCTGGATTAACATCAGTAGAGATACAGTCAGTAACACAGGGCGCTGGGGGGAGAGGGGTTACTGAGTGACAGTGTGAGGGAGCTGGATTAACATCAGTAGAGATACAGTCAGTAACACAGGGCGCTGGGGGGAGAGGGGTTACTGAGTGACAGTGTGAGGGAGCTGGATTAACATCAGTTGAGATACAGTCAGTAACACAGGGCGCTGGGGGGAGAGGGGTTACTGAGTGACAGTGTGAGGGAGCTGGATTAACATCAGTTGAGATACAGTCAGTAACACAGGGCGCTGGGAGAGAGGTGTTACTGGGTGACAGTGTGAGGGAGCTGGATTAACATCAGTAGAGATACAGCCATTCCCGACAACTGTCTTCCATGACGTCATTCACATTCCGATTTGAAGCAATTCAATTTACAAATTGATATTCAGAAAAAAAATGAGTGAGAATATTTCCTGTCACCCTGTCAAAATCTGATCCTACATTACAGTGACTACACTTCAGAAGTACTTCATTGGCTGTAAAGCGCTTTGCGATGTCCTGAGGTCATGAGAGGCACTATATAATTGTGAGTTCTTTCTTGCAGTAATACACAGACTGACCATTTAAAGGGGCAGTCCGGTCGTTGGAGGCCAGGGCCGCACTGAGAAGCAGATGTTGGCAGAAAAGACGAGGGAGCTTTAAGATGCCTGGGAGCCTCTCTCGTTTCGCAATCTCTGGCAGGCAGAGGGAAACTGGGACTGTGAGCTATCCTCCCACACATCAAGAGACAACACAAAACAATTGGGAACGTTTTTTCTGGGTGAAAGCTTAACGCAAAGCAGCTGCTTGGTAACTGAAGCCACACGGGAGATGTGGGTCCCACATTGGCACGATTTACCACTGCCTTGTACCCAGGGGGAGGCCATTCAGCCCCTCGAGTCTGTTACACAGGAACAGGAGGAGGCCATTCAGCTCCTCGAGTCTGTTACACAAGAACAGGCGGAGGCCATTCAGCCCCTCGAGTCTGTTACACAGGAACAGGAGGAGGCCATTCAGCCCCTCGAGCCCGTTACACAGGAACAGGAGGAGGCCATTCAGCCCCTCGAGCCTGTTACATAGGAACAGGAGGAGGCCATTCAGCCCCCTCGAGTCTGTTACACGGGAACAGGAGGAGGCCATTCAGCCCCTCGAGCCTGCTCCATCATTCAATCAGATCATGGTTGATCTGCACCTCCATTCCATTTAGCCGCCTTTGCTCCATATCCCTCGATACCCTCCCCCAACAAAAATCCATCCATCTCAGTCTTGACAGCTCCAATTGACCCCCAGCATCCACAGCCTTTTGGGGGAGAGAGTTCCAGATTTCCACTCCCCTTTGTGTGAAAAAGTGCTTCCTGATTCCACTCCTGAACGGCCTGGCTCTAATTTTAAAATTATGCCCCCTCGTTCTGGATTCCCCCCACCAGAGGAAATAGTTTCTCTGTAGCTACCCTTTATAATATTAAACACCTCGATCAGATCACCCCTCAGCTTTCTATACTCAAGGGAATACAAGCCAAGTTTGTGCAATCTGTCCTGATAATTTAACCCTTTAGGCCCAGATTGATAAATCACTGCCATTTGCGAGCCGGTTCACGCGGGCTCAGGCAACATCTGGCATCCAGAGCGCGAACTGACATCCTCTAAACAAAAGGAGCTAACGTGGGCCTGCGGAAGGACTTTCCCAGCGGTCTGCCCGCAGGCCCGGCTCGAAAAAGGGGGACACTTCATCAAGAATACCTGCTGTAAAACGGCACCGATATTGGGGAGGACTATTTCGGGAAAGGCTCGGGACGGCTGCAGCTCGCACAGCTGCAGGGAGGCCCGGTTGTCACGGTAACGGAGGTGGTCAGACATGTGCGCGACCGTCTCTCGCTCCCGTCCCCCCGCGCAACTCCCCTCCCCCCCACCACAGGTGTCAGGTGACGCCTGCCTTTTGTCTGAAAGACCCTGTTTCAATCCCTTTCTTGTTCCTTTAATGGGAAAAGCAGGAGTGTTGGAGTCACGCAGGCCGGCCCCTAACCTGCCCCCCCTCCCTCCACCCCCTGCTGTTTCCAGCCGTCATTAGAGGCCCGAGCACAGACGCCAGCTGCAGGCACGGCCGCCCATAAATTACTCAGGCAGGCCTCAGGCCCACTGGCATGAATAACAGTGTGACGTGTGAGGGTACTGGTATGTACCAGCAGCGAGAGTGGAGTTGCTGCGGGTCACAGGGGCACTGACGTACACTTGTGGTGACAGAGGGTGCGTGACAACGCAGACAACGCCCGGTGCTGCCCACTGTGTCTACAAATGGGCCAGCAAGGTAGGCAGCAGTGCCAGGGTCACAGACTGCTGCTCAAGTGGTTCCCCGAATACCACACACACCCACAGGCACACACACACCCACAGGCACACACACACCCACAGGCACGCACACACCCACAGGCACACACACACCCACAGGCACACACACACCCACAGGCACGCACACATACAGACACATACATATGCAGACACACACACATACAGACACACACACTGACACATACAGACACACACACAAAAACATACAGACACACATACAGACACACACACATACACAGACACACACACAGGCACACACACACAGATACACACATACCTACACACAGAGACACATACAGACACACACATACACACAGATAGACACACACATACAGACACACACACACATACAGACACACACACAGACACACACATGCGCATACAAACACACACACACACAGACACACAGGCACACACACAGACACACACTCACCTACAGACACACACACACAGACACATACATACACACAGACAGATGGACACACACAGACACACACACAAAAAAACATAGACGCATAAACACATGACACACATACAGACACACAAACATACAGACCTACACACATATACAGACACACACACACCTACACCTACACGCACATACAGACACGTACACATACAGACACACACACAAACAGACACACACACACACTCGCTCACACACACCCACACACAGACACTCGCATATACAGTCACGCACACCCACACACATGCACTCGCACGTACACCCACGCACACATACACTCACACACACCCCCGCACAGACTCTCACGCATGCACACACACACACACACACACACACACTCCCACACACACACACAAACACCCACATGCACACACACACACACGCGCGCGCGCATATGCTGGCAGGAATTGGGGTATCCTGGAAGCTGCCCGCAGAGCAGGAGAGTGCGCAGGGCAGCCCGATATGTGGGGGGAGGGGGCTGGGTGCCAGATCACAGCTGGGGAGGCCTCGTACTTCCTCGTGGGGTCCGGAGTGGGGGAAGCAATCCCACTGCTCCTGCCTCTTCCGGCCCCGATCCCCTTCCTTGCCGGGTAGGACTGAGCGGGAAAATCACCTCAGGCCGGCGAGTTAAAATTGCAGTCGGACCCCAGTGCAGGACCCGACATGCACTTGGCGATAAAGGACCCCGACGGCTTCTGTCGGCTGTCCTTGCCGCCTGCTCGGTGCGGCAGGTTCAAATCGGGACGGGTACGTAACCCGGGCAATTTTACCCGCTCCTTGACCGTGGCCGCAGAAGGTCACCCCCCTACTGTACCTGTGCGGCAATTCACCAGCCATCGTATATCAACAACCACTTGCATTTATATAGCACCTGTAACGTCCCAAGGCGCTTCACAGAGGCGTAATCAGAAAAAAAATGGACGCCAAGCCAAGGATGTAGATTTGACTTGGGTTCAAGTCCTACTCCAGAGACTTCAGCCCATAATCCAAGCTGACACTCCCAGTGCCAGTACTGAGGGAGTGCTGCACTGTCGGAGGCGCCGTCTTTCGGATGAGACGTTAAATCAAGGGCCTCGTCTGCCCTCTCTGGTGGATGTAAAAGATCCCACGACACTATTGGAAGAAGAGCAGGGGAGTTCTCCCTAGTGTCCTGGGCCAACATTTATCCCTCAACCAACATCACGAAAACAGATTATCTGGTCATTTATCTTGCTGTTGTTTGTGGGATCTTGCTGTGTGTAAATCGGCTGCCGCACTTACAGCAGTAACTACACTTCAAAAGTGGCTGTGAAGTGCTTTGGTCGTGAAAGGCACTGTATAAATAAAAGATGTTCATTCTTTGGCGGGGCGGGGGGGTGAAGAAAAGCTCGGTCAAACAGGGAGGGGGTGTTAAGGAGGAGCTTAAAAGACAAGAAGGGAGTGGAGAGGTGGAGGGGTTTAAGTGAAGACGAGAGACCGAGGCGTCTGAAGGCACAGCCTGCAATGCTGGAAGAGGGAAGGAATGAACCAGAGGCTGGAGAGTCTTGGATAAGCAATTGAGGGAATACAGGGAAGAATCCTCTCAGGTACAGAGTTTTGCTGACTCGCCAAGGCTTCTTCGACAGCACCTCCCAAACCCGCGACCTCCACCATATAGAAGGACGAGGGCAGCAGGCGCATGGGAACAACACCACCTGCACGTTCCCCTCCAAGTCACACACCATCCCGACCTGGACATATATCATTCCTTCATCGTCGCTGGGTCAAAATTCTGGAACACCCCACCTAACAGCACTGTGGGAGAACCTTCCCCACACGGACTGCAGCGGTTCAAGAAGGCTGCTCACCACCACCTTCTCGAGGGGCAACCAGGGACGGGCGATAAATGCCGGCCTCGCCAGCGACGCCCGCACCCCCGAGAGCGAATTTTTTACGAGTACAAGGTCGATCCTGCAGAACGACGTCAAAAACAAGGACTGAGGCCTTCGCCGGGTGAGAAGTCAAAGCCTCTGGTGGGAGAGTGCTGCTTTCACCTGACTTCCTCTTGCTGGCTGCGGCTGCGGTCACCCATATGGGGAGAGACGGGGCAGCGTCGAGGAGGGGCAGTCATCAGCCGACTGGAGGCAGAGAGGAAACTCAGCAAACTCATCTGCGGTCATCTACTTCCCAAGTGTGCTCGGCAACCGCTGTGTACGAGAGCCACACTCATTAGTGCGACAGCACCAGTCTCCCGACTAATGAGATACATCTGCACAGAACATTTTTATTAGGTTTCATTAAAAGAAAGCATGAGACCCTTGTTAAAGGGGCAGTGCCCCCTGCCTCAAGCGTTTGGCTGACTTTATTTTTGAGGAGGGAAGCTGGAGCTGGCTTGTGTCGAGGCGATGTCGGGCTGCAGCGACTCGGGGAGGCATTCAAACTGTTTGCGTCACCCGCTGACCTGGAAGATGGAACAGGTGACTTTGGACCGACAGTTCCCAAAGCTCTCCACCTCTGGGAGTTGTCCGCATGCCATGCCTGGGTCTCTTGCAGACGAATTGATGGAGATTGATTGATATGATGAGTCAACAACTCTATTTTCATTGCATCATCCAACGACCAGGATGGTAGGAGACCAACGAGATGGACTTTGCTCTTTTCTCGTCAAACAATTCCCACGTTCCTTTCAGGCTGCTTGAGGGAATGATGCTGGTCTGCCCAGGAGCGCAGTCGACAGGTAGAGTTTGCAGGATGAGCTTATTGGTACTCCAGTCTATAGATACAAACTCCCCAACACATCACACATAGACACTGTATCCCATCCAACTCCCCAACACATCACACACACACACTGTACCCCATCCAACTCCCCACCCTTTCACACAGACACTGTACTCCATCCAACTCCCCACCCTTTCACACACACACTGTACCCCATCCAACTCCCCACCTTTTCACACACACACTGTACCCCATCCAACTCCCCAACACATCACACACACACTGTACCCCATCCAACTCCCCACCCTTTCACACACACACTGTACCCCATCCAACTCCCCACCCTTTCACACAGAGACACTGTACCCCATCCAACTCCCCACCCTTTCACACAGAGACACTGTACCCCATCCAACTCCCCACCCTTTCACACAGAGACACTGTACCCCATCCAACTCCCCAACCCTTTCACACACAGACACTGTACCCCATCCAACTCCCCACCCTTTCACACACACACTGTACCCCATCCAACTCCCCACCCTTTCACACACACACTGTACCCCATCCAACTCCCCACCCTTTCACACACACACTGTACCCCATCCAACTCCCCACCCTTTCACACAGAGACACTGTACCCCATCCAACTCCCCACCCTTTCACACACACACTGTACCCCATCCAACTCCCCACCCTTTCACACACACACTGTACCCCATCCAACTCCCCACCCTTTCACACAGAGACACTGTACCCCATCCAACTCCCCACCCTTTCACACAGAGACACTGTACCCCATCCAACTCCCCAACACATCACACACACACTGTACCCCATCCAACTCCCCACCCTTTCACACAGAGACACTGTACCCCATCCAACTCCCCACCCTTTCACACAGAGACACTGTACCCCATCCAACTCCCCAACACATCACACACACACTGTACCCCATCTAACTCCCCACCCTTTCACACACACACTGTACCCCATCCAACTCCCCACCCTTTCACACACACACTGTACCCCATCCAACTCCCCAACCCTTTCACACACACACTGTACCCCATCCAACTCCCCACCCTTTCACACACACACTGTACCCCATCTAACTCCCCACCCTTTCACACACACACTGTACCCCATCCAACTCCCCACCCTTTCACACACACACTGTACCCCATCCAACTCCCCACCCTTTCACACACACACTGTACCCCATCCAACTCCCCAACCCTTTCACACACACACTGTACCCCATCCAACTCCCCACCCTTTCACACACACACTGTACCCCATCTAACTCCCCACCCTTTCACACACACACTGTACCCCATCCAACTCCCCACCCTCTCACACACACACTGTACCCCATCCAACTCCCCACCCTTTCACACACACAATGTACCCCATCCAACTCCCCACCCTTTCACACACACACTGTACCCCATCCAACTCCCCACCCTTTCACGCACACACACTGTACCCCATCCAACTCCCCACCCTTTCACACACACACTGTACCCCATCCAACTCCCCAACCCTTTCACACACACACTGTACCCCATCTAACTCCCCACCCTTTCACACACACACTGTACCCCATCCAACTCCCCACCCTTTCACACACACACTGTACCCCATCCAACTCCCCACCCTTTCACACACACACTGTACCCCATCCAACTCCCCACCCTTTCACACACACACTGTACCCCATCCAACTCCCCAACCCTTTCACACACACACTGTACCCCATCCAACTCCCCACCCTTTCACACACACACTGTACCCCATCCAACTCCCCACCCTTTCACACACACACTGTACCCCATCCAACTCCCCAACCCTTTCACACACACACTGTACCCCATCCAACTCCCCACCCTTTCACACACACACTGTACCCCATCCAACTCCCCACCCTTTCACACACGGACACTGTACCCCATCCAACTCCCCACCCTTTCACACACAGACACTGTACCCCATCCAACTCCCCACCCTTTCACACAGAGACACTGTACCCCATCCAACTCCCCACCCTTTCACACACAGACACTGTACCCCATCCAACTCCCCACCATTTCACACACACACTGTACCCCATCCAACTCCCCACCCTTTCACACACAGACACTGTACCCCATCCAACTCCCCACCCTTTCACACACACACACTGTACCCCATCCAACTCCCCAACACATCACACACACACTGTTCCCCATCTAACTCCCCACCCTTTCACACACACACTGCACCCCATCCAACTCCCCACCCTTTCACAAACACACTGCACCCCATCCAACTCCCCAACCCTTTCACACACACACTGTACCCCATCCAACTCCCCACCCTTTCACACACACACACTGTACCCCATCCAACTCCCCACCCTTTCACACACACACACTGCACCCCAACCAACTCCCCACCCTTTCACACACACACTGTACCCCATCCAACTCCCCACCCTCTCACACACAGAAACTGTACCCCATCCAACTCCCCACCCTTTCACACAGAGACACTGTACCCCAACCAAGTCCCCACCCTTTCACACACAGACACTGTACCCCATCCAACTCCCCACCATTTCACACAGAGACACTGTACCCCATCCAACTCCCCACCCTTTCACACACACACACTGTACCCCATCCAACTCCCCACCCTTTCACACACACACACTGTACCCCATCCAACTCCCCACCCTTTCACACACAGACACTGTACCCCATCCAACTCCCCACCATTTCACACAGAGACACTGTACCCCATCCAACTCCCCACCCTTTCACACAGAGACACTGTACCCCATCCAACTCCCCACCCTTTCACACACACACTGTACCCCATCCAACTCCCCACCCTTTCACACACAGAAACTGTACCCCATCCAACTCCCCCACCATTTCTCACACAGACACTGTACCCCGTCCAACTCCCCACCCTTTCACACACAGAAACTGTACCCCATCCAACTCCCCACCCTTTCACACATAGACACTGTACCCCATCCAACTCCCCACCCTTTCACACACAGACACTGTACCCCATCCAATTCCCCACCCTTTCACACAGAGACACTGTACCCCATCCAACTCCCCACCCTTTCACACACAGAAACTGTACCCCATCCAACTCCCCACCCTTTCACACACACAATGTACCCCATCCAACTCCCCACCCTTTCACACACACACTGTACCCCATCCAACTCCCCACCCTTTCACACACAGAAACTGTACCCCATCCAACTCCCCACCCTTTCACACACACAATGTACCCCATCCAACTCCCCACCCTTTCACACACACACTGTACCCCATCCAACTCCCCACCCTTTCACACACAGAAACTGTACCCCATCCAACTCCCCACCCTTTCACACAGACACTGTACCCCATCCAACTCCCCACCCTTTCACACACACACTGTACCCCATCCAACTCCCCAACCCTTTCACACATAGACACTGTACCCCATCCAACTCCCCACCCTATCACACACACACTGTACCCCATCCAACTCCCCACTCTTTCACACACACACTGTACCCCATCCAACTCCCCACCCTTTCACACACAGAAACTGTACCCCATCCAACTCCCCAACCCTTTCACACACACACTGTACCCCATCCAACTCCCCACCCTTTCACACAGAGACACTGTACCCCATCCAACTCCCCACTCTTTCACACACACACTGTACCCCATCCAACTCCCCAACCCTTTCACACATAGACACTGTACCCCATCCAACTCCCCACCCTTTCACACACAGAAACTGTACCCCATCCAACTCCCCAACCCTTTCACACACACACTGTACCCCATCCAACTCCCCACCCTTTCACACACACACACTGTACCCCATCCAACTCCCCAACACATCACACACACACTGTACCCCATCCAACTCCCCACCCTTTCACACACAGACACTGTACCCCATCCAACTCCCCACCCTTTCACACAGACACTGTACCCCATCCAACTCCCCACCCTTTCACACACAGACACTGTACCCCATCCAACTCCCCACCCTTTCACACACACACTGTACCCCATCCAACTCCCCACCCTTTCACACACACACTGTTCCCCATCCAACTCCCCACCCTTTCACACACACACTGTACCCCATCCAATTCCCCACCCTTTCACACACACACACTGTACCCCATCCAACTCCCCACCCTTTCACACACACACTGTTCCCCATCTAACTCCCCACCCTTTCACACACACACTGTACCCCATCCAATTCCCCACCCTTTCACACACACACACTGTACCCCATCCAACTCCCCACCCTTTCACACACAGACACTGTACCCCATCCAACTCCCCACCCTTTCACACACACACTGTACCCCATCCAACTCCCCACCCTTTCACACACACACTGTACCCCATCCAACTCCCCACCCTTTCACACACACACTGTACCCCATCCAACTCCCCACCCTTTCACACACACACACTGTACCCCATCCAATTCCCCACCCTTTCACACACACACACTGTACCCCATCCAACTCCCCACCCTTTCACACACACACACTGTACCCCATCCAATTCCCCACCCTTACACACACACACACTGTACCCCATCCAACTCCCCACCCTTTCACACACAGACACTGTACCCCATCCAACTCCCCACCCTTTCACACACACACACTGTACCCCATCCAATTCCCCACCCTTTCACACACACACACTGTACCCCATCCAACTCCCCACCCTTTCACACACACACTGTACCCCATCCAATTCCCCACCCTTTCACACACAGACACTGTACCCCATCCAACTCCCCACCCTTTCACACACACACTGTACCCCATCCAACTCCCCAACCCTTTCACACACACACTGTACCCCATCCAACTCCCCACCCTTTCACACACGGACACTGTACCCCATCCAACTCCCCACCCTTTCACACACAGACACTGTACCCCATCCAACTCCCCACCCTTTCACACAGAGACACTGTACCCCATCCAACTCCCCACCCTTTCACACACACACTGTACCCCATCCAACTCCCCACCCTTTCACACAGAGACACTGTACCCCATCCAACTCCCCACCCTTTCACACACACACTGTACCCCATCCAACTCCCCACCCTTTCACACAGAGACACTGTACCCCATCCAACTCCCCACCCTTTCACACACACACTGTACCCCATCCAACTCCCCAACCCTTTCACACACACACTGTACCCCATCCAACTCCCCACCATTTCACACACACACTGTACCCCATCCAACTCCCCACCCTTTCACACACAGACACTGTACCCCATCCAACTCCCCACCCTTTCACACACACACTGTACCCCATCCAACTCCCCACCCTTTCACACACACACTGTACCCCATCCAACTCCCCACCCTTTCACACACAGACACTGTACCCCATCCAACTCCCCACCCTTTCACACACAGACACTGTACCCCATCCAACTCCCCACCCTTTCACACACAGACACTGTACCCCATCCAACTCCCCACCCTTTCACACACAGACACTGTACCCCATCCAACTCCCCACCCTTTCACACACACACACTGTACCCCATCCAACTCCCCAACACATCACACACACACTGTTCCCCATCTAACTCCCCACCCTTTCACACACACACTGCACCCCATCCAACTCCCCACCCTTTCACAAACACACTGCACCCCATCCAACTCCCCAACCCTTTCACACACACACTGTACCCCATCCAACTCCCCACCCTTTCACACACACACACTGTACCCCATCCAACTCCCCACCCTTTCACACACACACACTGCACCCCAACCAACTCCCCACCCTTTCACACACACACTGTACCCCATCCAACTCCCCACCCTCTCACACACAGAAACTGTACCCCATCCAACTCCCCACCCTTTCACACAGAGACACTGTACCCCAACCAAGTCCCCACCCTTTCACACACAGACACTGTACCCCATCCAACTCCCCACCATTTCACACAGAGACACTGTACCCCATCCAACTCCCCACCCTTTCACACACACACACTGTACCCCATCCAACTCCCCACCCTTTCACACACACACACTGTACCCCATCCAACTCCCCACCCTTTCACACACAGACACTGTACCCCATCCAACTCCCCACCATTTCACACAGAGACACTGTACCCCATCCAACTCCACACCCTTTCACACAGAGACACTGTACCCCATCCAACTCCCCACCCTTTCACACAGAGACACTGTACCCCATCCAACTCCCCACCCTTTCACACACACACTGTACCCCATCCAACTCCCCACCCTTTCACACACAGAAACTGTACCCCATCCAACTCCCCCACCATTTCTCACACAGACACTGTACCCCGTCCAACTCCCCACCCTTTCACACACAGAAACTGTACCCCATCCAACTCCCCACCCTTTCACACACACACTGTACCCCATCCAACTCCCCACCCTTTCACACACAGAAACTGTACCCCATCCAACTCCCCACCCTTTCACACACACAATGTACCCCATCCAACTCCCCACCCTTTCACACACACACTGTACCCCATCCAACTCCCCAACCCTTTCACACATAGACACTGTACCCCATCCAACTCCCCACCCTATCACACACACACTGTACCCCATCCAACTCCCCACTCTTTCACACACACACTGTACCCCATCCAACTCCCCACCCTTTCACACACAGAAACTGTACCCCATCCAACTCCCCAACCCTTTCACACACACACTGTACCCCATCCAACTCCCCACCCTTTCACACAGAGACACTGTACCCCATCCAACTCCCCACTCTTTCACACACACACTGTACCCCATCCAACTCCCCAACCCTTTCACACATAGACACTGTACCCCATCCAACTCCCCACCCTTTCACACACAGAAACTGTACCCCATCCAACTCCCCAACCCTTTCACACACACACTGTACCCCATCCAACTCCCCACCCTTTCACACACACACACTGTACCCCATCCAACTCCCCAACACATCACACACACACTGTACCCCATCCAACTCCCCACCCTTTCACACACAGACACTGTACCCCATCCAACTCCCCACCCTTTCACACAGACACTGTACCCCATCCAACTCCCCACCCTTTCACACACAGACACTGTACCCCATCCAACTCCCCACCCTTTCACACACACACTGTACCCCATCCAACTCCCCACCCTTTCACACACACACTGTTCCCCATCCAACTCCCCACCCTTTCACACACACACTGTACCCCATCCAATTCCCCACCCTTTCACACACACACACTGTACCCCATCCAACTCCCCACCCTTTCACACACACACTGTTCCCCATCTAACTCCCCACCCTTTCACACACACACTGTACCCCATCCAATTCCCCACCCTTTCACACACACACACTGTACCCCATCCAACTCCCCACCCTTTCACACACAGACACTGTACCCCATCCAACTCCCCACCCTTTCACACACACACTGTACCCCATCCAACTCCCCACCCTTTCACACACACACTGTACCCCATCCAACTCCCCACCCTTTCACACACACACTGTACCCCATCCAACTCCCCACCCTTTCACACACACACACTGTACCCCATCCAATTCCCCACCCTTTCACACACACACACTGTACCCCATCCAACTCCCCACCCTTTCACACACAGACACTGTACCCCATCCAACTCCCCACCCTTTCACACACACACACTGTACCCCATCCAATTCCCCACCCTTACACACACACACACTGTACCCCATCCAACTCCCCACCCTTTCACACACAGACACTGTACCCCATCCAACTCCCCACCCTTTCACACACACACACTGTACCCCATCCAATTCCCCACCCTTTCACACACACACACTGTACCCCATCCAACTCCCCACCCTTTCACACACACACTGTACCCCATCCAATTCCCCACCCTTTCACACACAGACACTGTACCCCATCCAACTCCCCACCCTTTCACACACACACTGTACCCCATCCAACTCCCCAACCCTTTCACACACACACTGTACCCCATCCAACTCCCCACCCTTTCACACACGGACACTGTACCCCATCCAACTCCCCACCCTTTCACACACAGACACTGTACCCCATCCAACTCCCCACCCTTTCACACAGAGACACTGTACCCCATCCAACTCCCCACCCTTTCACACACACACTGTACCCCATCCAACTCCCCACCCTTTCACACAGAGACACTGTACCCCATCCAACTCCCCACCCTTTCACACACACACTGTACCCCATCCAACTCCCCACCCTTTCACACAGAGACACTGTACCCCATCCAACTCCCCACCCTTTCACACACACACTGTACCCCATCCAACTCCCCAACCCTTTCACACACACACTGTACCCCATCCAACTCCCCACCATTTCACACACACACTGTACCCCATCCAACTCCCCACCCTTTCACACACAGACACTGTACCCCATCCAACTCCCCACCCTTTCACACACACACTGTACCCCATCCAACTCCCCACCCTTTCACACACACACTGTACCCCATCCAACTCCCCACCCTTTCACACACAGACACTGTACCCCATCCAACTCCCCACCCTTTCACACACAGACACTGTACCCCATCCAACTCCCCACCCTTTCACACACAGACACTGTACCCCATCCAACTCCCCACCCTTTCACACACAGACACTGTACCCCATCCAACTCCCCACCCTTTCACACACACACACTGTACCCCATCCAACTCCCCAACACATCACACACACACTGTTCCCCATCTAACTCCCCACCCTTTCACACACACACTGCACCCCATCCAACTCCCCACCCTTTCACAAACACACTGCACCCCATCCAACTCCCCAACCCTTTCACACACACACTGTACCCCATCCAACTCCCCACCCTTTCACACACACACACTGTACCCCATCCAACTCCCCACCCTTTCACACACACACACTGCACCCCAACCAACTCCCCACCCTTTCACACACACACTGTACCCCATCCAACTCCCCACCCTCTCACACACAGAAACTGTACCCCATCCAACTCCCCACCCTTTCACACAGAGACACTGTACCCCAACCAAGTCCCCACCCTTTCACACACAGACACTGTACCCCATCCAACTCCCCACCATTTCACACAGAGACACTGTACCCCATCCAACTCCCCACCCTTTCACACACACACACTGTACCCCATCCAACTCCCCACCCTTTCACACACACACACTGTACCCCATCCAACTCCCCACCCTTTCACACACAGACACTGTACCCCATCCAACTCCCCACCATTTCACACAGAGACACTGTACCCCATCCAACTCCACACCCTTTCACACAGAGACACTGTACCCCATCCAACTCCCCACCCTTTCACACAGAGACACTGTACCCCATCCAACTCCCCACCCTTTCACACACACACTGTACCCCATCCAACTCCCCACCCTTTCACACACAGAAACTGTACCCCATCCAACTCCCCCACCATTTCTCACACAGACACTGTACCCCGTCCAACTCCCCACCCTTTCACACACAGAAACTGTACCCCATCCAACTCCCCACCCTTTCACACATAGACACTGTACCCCATCCAACTCCCCACCCTTTCACACACAGACACTGTACCCCATCCAATTCCCCACCCTTTCACACAGAGACACTGTACCCCATCCAACTCCCCACCCTTTCACACACAGAAACTGTACCCCATCCAACTCCCCACCCTTTCACACACACAATGTACCCCATCCAACTCCCCACCCTTTCACACACACACTGTACCCCATCCAACTCCCCACCCTTTCACACACAGAAACTGTACCCCATCCAACTCCCCACCCTTTCACACACACAATGTACCCCATCCAACTCCCCACCCTTTCACACACAGAAACTGTACCCCATCCAACTCCCCACCCTTTCACACAGACACTGTACCCCATCCAACTCCCCACCCTTTCACACACACACTGTACCCCATCCAACTCCCCAACCCTTTCACACATAGACACTGTACCCCATCCAACTCCCCACTCTTTCACACACACACTGTACCCCATCCAACTCCCCAACCCTTTCACACATAGACACTGTACCCCATCCAACTCCCCACCCTTTCACACACAGAAACTGTACCCCATCCAACTCCCCAACCCTTTCACACACACACTGTACCCCATCCAACTCCCCACCCTTTCACACAGAGACACTGTACCCCATCCAACTCCCCACTCTTTCACACACACACTGTACCCCATCCAACTCCCCAACCCTTTCACACATAGACACTGTACCCCATCCAACTCCCCACCCTTTCACACACAGAAACTGTACCCCATCCAACTCCCCAACCCTTTCACACACACACTGTACCCCATCCAACTCCCCACCCTTTCACACACACACACTGTACCCCATCCAACTCCCCAACACATCACACACACACTGTACCCCATCCAACTCCCCACCCTTTCACACACAGACACTGTACCCCATCCAACTCCCCACCCTTTCACACAGACACTGTACCCCATCCAACTCCCCACCCTTTCACACACAGACACTGTACCCCATCCAACTCCCCACCCTTTCACACACACACTGTACCCCATCCAACTCCCCACCCTTTCACACACACACTGTTCCCCATCCAACTCCCCACCCTTTCACACACACACTGTACCCCATCCAATTCCCCACCCTTTCACACACACACACTGTACCCCATCCAACTCCCCACCCTTTCACACACACACTGTTCCCCATCTAACTCCCCACCCTTTCACACACACACTGTACCCCATCCAATTCCCCACCCTTTCACACACACACACTGTACCCCATCCAACTCCCCACCCTTTCACACACAGACACTGTACCCCATCCAACTCCCCACCCTTTCACACACACACTGTACCCCATCCAACTCCCCACCCTTTCACACACACACTGTACCCCATCCAACTCCCCACCCTTTCACACACACACTGTACCCCATCCAACTCCCCACCCTTTCACACACACACTGTACCCCATCCAACTCCCCACCCTTTCACACACACACACTGTACCCCATCCAATTCCCCACCCTTTCACACACACACACTGTACCCCATCCAACTCCCCACCCTTTCACACACAGACACTGTACCCCATCCAACTCCCCACCCTTTCACACACACACACTGTACCCCATCCAATTCCCCACCCTTACACACACACACACTGTACCCCATCCAACTCCCCACCCTTTCACACACAGACACTGTACCCCATCCAACTCCCCACCCTTTCACACACACACACTGTACCCCATCCAATTCCCCACCCTTTCACACACACACACTGTACCCCATCCAACTCCCCACCCTTTCACACACACACTGTACCCCATCCAATTCCCCACCCTTTCACACACAGACACTGTACCCCATCCAACTCCCCACCCTTTCACACACACACTGTACCCCATCCAACTCCCCAACCCTTTCACACACACACTGTACCCCATCCAACTCCCCACCCTTTCACACACGGACACTGTACCCCATCCAACTCCCCACCCTTTCACACACAGACACTGTACCCCATCCAACTCCCCACCCTTTCACACAGAGACACTGTACCCCATCCAACTCCCCACCCTTTCACACACACACTGTACCCCATCCAACTCCCCACCCTTTCACACAGAGACACTGTACCCCATCCAACTCCCCACCCTTTCACACACACACTGTACCCCATCCAACTCCCCACCCTTTCACACAGAGACACTGTACCCCATCCAACTCCCCACCCTTTCACACACACACTGTACCCCATCCAACTCCCCAACCCTTTCACACACACACTGTACCCCATCCAACTCCCCACCATTTCACACACACACTGTACCCCATCCAACTCCCCACCCTTTCACACACAGACACTGTACCCCATCCAACTCCCCACCCTTTCACACACACACTGTACCCCATCCAACTCCCCACCCTTTCACACACACACTGTACCCCATCCAACTCCCCACCCTTTCACACACAGACACTGTACCCCATCCAACTCCCCACCCTTTCACACACAGACACTGTACCCCATCCAACTCCCCACCCTTTCACACACAGACACTGTACCCCATCCAACTCCCCACCCTTTCACACACAGACACTGTACCCCATCCAACTCCCCACCCTTTCACACACAGACACTGTACCCCATCCAATTCCCCACCCTTTCACACAGAGACACTGTACCCCATCCAACTCCCCACCCTTTCACACAGACACTGTACCCCATCCAACTCCCCACCCTTTCACACACACACTGTACCCCATCCAACTCCCCACCCTTTCACACACAGACACTGTACCCCATCCAACTCCCCACCCTTTCACACACACACTGTACCCCATCCAACTCCCCACCCTTTCACACACACACTGTACCCCATCCAACTCCCCACCCTTTCACACACAGACACTGTACCCCATCCAACTCCCCACCCTTTCACACACACACTGTACCCCATCCAACTCCCCACCCTTTCACACACACACTGTACCCCATCCAACTCCCCACCCTTTCACACACACACACTGTACCCCATCCAACTCCCCACCCTTTCACACACACACACTGTACCCCATCCAACTCCCCACCCTTTCACACACACACTGTACCCCATCCAACTCCCCACCCTTTCACACACAGACACTGTACCCCATCCAACTCCCCACCCTCTCACACACACACTGTACCCCATCCAACTCCCCACCCTTTCACACACAGACACTGTACCCCATCCAACTCCCCACCCTTTCACACACAGACACTGTACCCCATCCAACTCCCCACCCTCTCACACACACACTGTACCCCATCCAACTCCCCACCCTTTCACACACAGACACTGTACCCCATCCAACTCCCCACCCTTTCACACACAGACACTGTACCCCATCCAACTCCCCACCCTTTCACACACAGACACTGTACCCCATCCAACTCCCCACCCTTTCACACACACACACTGTACCCCATCCAATTCCCCACCCTTTCACACACACACTGTACCCCATCCAACTCCCCACCCTTTCACACACTCACTGTACCCCATCCAACTCCCCACCCTTTCACACAGAGACACTGTACCCCATCCAACTCCCCACCCTTTCACACACAGACACTGTATCCCATCCAACTCCCCACCCTTTCACACACAGACACTGTACCCCATCCAACTCCCCACCCTTTCACACACACACTGTACCCCATCCAACTCCCCACCCTTTCACACACACACACTGTACCCCATCCAACTCCCCACCCTTTCACACACACACACTGTACCCCATCCAACTCCCCAACCCTTTCACACACACACTGTACCCCATCCAACTCCCCACCCTTTCACACACAGAAACTGTACCCCATCCAACTCCCCACCCTTTCACACACAGAAACTGTACCCCATCCAACTCCCCAACCCTTTCACACACACACTGTACCCCATCCAACTCCCCACCCTTTCACACACACACACTGTACCCCATCCAACTCCCCACCCTTTCACACACAGAAACTGTACCCCATCCAACTCCCCACCCTTTCACACAGACACTGTACCCCATCCAACTCCCCACCGTTTCACACACAGAAACTGTACCCCATCCAACTCCCCACCCTCTCACACACACACTGTACCCCATCCAACTCCCCAGCCCTTTCACACACACACTGTACCCCATCCAACTCCCCACCCTTTCACACACACACTGTATCCCATCCAACTCCCCAACCCTTTCACACACACACTGTACCCCATCCAACTCCCCACCCTTTCACACACAGACACTGTACCCCATCCAACTCCCCACCCTTTCACACACAGACACTGTACCCCATCCAACTCCCCACCCTTTCACACACACACTGTACCCCATCCAACTCCCCACCCTTTCACACACAGACACTGTACCCCATCCAACTCCCCACCCTTTCACACACACACTGTACCCCATCCAACTCCCCACCCTTTCACACACACACTGTACCCCATCCAACTCCCCACCCTTTCACACACACACACTGTACCCCATCCAACTCCCCACCCTTTCACACACACACACTGTACCCCATCCAACTCCCCACCCTTTCACACACACACTGTACCCCATCCAACTCCCCACCCTTTCACACACAGACACTGTACCCCATCCAACTCCCCACCCTTTCACACACACACTGTACCCCATCCAACTTCCCACCCTCTCACACACACACTGTACCCCATCCAACTCCCCACCCTTTCACACACAGACACTGTACCCCATCCAACTCCCCACCCTCTCACACACACACTGTACCCCATCCAACTCCCCACCCTTTCACACACAGACACTGTACCCCATCCAACTCCCCACCCTTTCACACACAGACACTGTACCCCATCCAATTCCCCACCCTTTCACACACACACTGTACCCCATCCAACTCCCCACCCTTTCACACACTCACTGTACCCCATCCAACTCCCCACCCTTTCACACAGAGACACTGTACCCCATCCAACTCCCCACCCTTTCACACACAGACACTGTACCCCATCCAACTCCCCACCCTTTCACACAAAGACACTGAACCCCATCCAACTCCCCACCCTTTCACACACACACTGTACCCCATCCAACTCCCCACCCTTTCACACACACACACTGTACCCCATCCAACTCCCCACCCTTTCACACACACACACTGTACCCCATCCAACTCCCCAACCCTTTCACACACACACTGTACCCCATCCAACTCCCCACCCTTTCACACACAGAAACTGTACCCCATCCAACTCCCCACCCTTTCACACAGAAACTGTACCCCATCCAACTCCCCAACCCTTTCACACACACACTGTACCCCATCCAACTCCCCACCCTTTCACACAGACACTGTACCCCATCCAACTCCCCACCCTTTCACACACACACACTGTACCCCATCCAACTCCCCACCCTTTCACACACAGAAACTGTACCCCATCCAACTCCCCACCCTTTCACACACAGACACTGTACCCCATCCAACTCCCCACCCTTTCACACACAGAAACTGTACCCCATCCAACTCCCCACCGTTTCACACACAGAAACTGTACCCCATCCAACTCCCCACCCTCTCACACACACACTGTACCCCATCCAACTCCCCAGCCCTTTCACACACACACTGTACCCCATCCAACTCCCCACCCTTTCACACACACACTGTACCCCATCCAACTCCCCAACCCTTTCACACACACACTGTACCCCATCCAACTCCCCACCCTCTCACACACACACTGTACCCCATCCAACTCCCCAACCCTTTCACACAGACACTGTACCCCATCCAACTCCCCACCCTCTCACACACACACTGTACCCCATCCAACTCCCCACCCTCTCACACACACACTGTACCCCATCCAACTCCCCAACCCTTTCACACACACACTGTACCCCGTCCAACTCCCTACCCTTTCACACACACACTGTACCCAATCCAACTCCCCACCCTTTCACACACAGACACTGTACCCCATCCAACTCCCCACCCTCTCACACACACACTGTACCCCATCCAACTCCCCACCCTTTCACACACACACTGTACCCCATCCAACTCCCCACCCTTTCACACACACACTGTACCCCATCCAACTCCCCACCCTTTCACACACAGACACTGTACCCCATCCAACTCCCCACCCTTTCACACACACACTGTACCCCATCCAACTCCCCACCCTTTCACACACAGACACTGTACCCCATCCAATTCCCCACCCTTTCACACACACACTGTACCCCATCCAACTCCCCACCCTTTCACACACAGACACTGTACCCCATCCAACTCCCCACCCTTTCACACAGACACTGTACCCCATCCAATTCCCCACCCTTTCACACACGGACACTGTACCCCATCCAACTCCCCACCCTTTCACACACACGCACTGTACCCCATCCAATTCCCCAAACCTTTCACACACACACTGTACCCCATCCAACTCCCCACCCTTTCACACAGACACTGTACCCCATCCAACTCCCCAACACATCACACACACACTGTACCCCATCCAACTCCCCACCCTTTCACACACACACTGTACCCCATCCAACTCCCCAACACGTCACACACACACTGTACCCCATCCAACTCCCCACCCTTTCACACACACACTGTACCCCATCCAACTCCCCACCCTTTCACACAGAAACACTGTACCCCATCCAACTCCCCACCCTTTCACACAAACACTGTACCCCATCCAACTCCCCACCCTTTCACACAAACACTGTACCCCATCCAACTCCCCACCCATTCAGACACAGACACTGTACCCCATCCAACTCCCCACCCATTCACACACAGACACTGTACCCCATCCAACTCCCCACCCTTTCACACACACACACTGTACCCCATCCAACTCCCCACCCTTTCACACAGAAACACTGTACCCCATCCAACTCCCCACCCTCTCATACAAACACTGTACCCCATCCAACGCCTCACCATTTCACACAAACACTGTACCCCATCCAACTCCCCAATCCTTTCACACAGACACTGCATCCCATCCAACGCCCCAACACATCACACACACACACTGTACCCCATCCCACTCCCCAACACAACACACACACACACTGTACCCCATCCCACTCCCCAACACAACACACACACACACTGTACCCCATCCAACTCCCCAACCCTTTCACACACACACTGTACCCCATCCAACTCCCCACCCTTTCACACACAGACACTGTACCCCATCCAACTCCCCACCCTTTCACACAGACACTGTACCCCATCCAACTCCCCACCCTTTCACACACAGACACTGTACCCCATCCAACTCCCCAACCCTTTCACACACACACTGTACCCCATCCAACTCCCCAACCTTTCACACACAGACACTGTACCCCATCCAACTCCCCACCATTTCACACAGAAACACTGCACCCCATCCAACTCCCCAACACATCACACACACACTGTACCCCATCCAACTCCCCACCCTTTCACACACAGACACTGTACCCCATCCAACTCCCCATCCTTTCACACACACACTGTACCCCATCCAATTCCCCACCCATTCAGACACACACTGTACCCCATCCAACTCCCCACCCTTTCACACACACACTGTACCCCATCCAATTCCCCACCCATTCAGACACAGACACTGTACCCCATCCAACTCCCCACCCTTTCACACAGAGACACTGTACCCCATCCAACTCCCCACCCTTTCACACACACACTGTACCCCATCCAATTCCCCACCCATTCAGACACACACACTGTACCCCATCCAACTCCCCACCCTTTAACACAAACACTGTACCCCATCCAACTCCCCACCCTCTCACACAAACACTGTACCCCATCCAACGCCTCACCATTTCACTCAAACACTGTACCCCATCCAACTCCCCACCCTTTCACACAGAGACACTGTACCCCATCCAACTCCCCAATCCTGTCACACAGAGACACTGTACCCCATCCAACTCCCCACCCTTTCACACACAGACACTGTACCCCATCCAATTCCCCACCCTTTCACACAGAGACACTGTAGCCCATCCAACTCCCCACCCTTTCACACAGAGACAATGTACACCATCCAATTCCCCACCCTTTCACACACAGACACTGTACCCCATCCAACTCCCCACCCTCTCACACAGACACTGTACCCCATCCAATTTCCCACCCTTTCACACACACACTGTACCCCATCCAACTCCCCACCATTTCACACAGAGACACTGTACCCCATCCAACTCCCCACCCTTCCACACACACACTGTACCCCATCCAATTCCCCACCCTTTCACACAGAGACACTGTACCCCATCCAACTCCCCAATCCTTTCACACACACACTGTACCCCATCCAATTCCCCACCCTTTCACACAGAGACACTGTACCCCATCCAACTCCCCACCCTTTCACACAGAAACACTGTACCCCATCCAATTCCCCACCTTTTCACACACAGACACTGCACCCCATCCAACTCCCCACCCTTTCACACACACAATGTACCCCATCCAATTCCCCACCCTTTCACACAGAGACACTGTACCCCATCCAACTCCCCACCATTTCACACAGAAACACTGCACCCCATCCAACTCCCCACCCTCTCACACACAGACTCTGCACCCCATCCAACTCCCCAACCCTTTCACACACACACACTGTACCCCATCCAACTCCCCACCCTTTCACACACAGACACTGTACCCCATCCAACACCCCACCCTTTCACACAGAGACACTGTACCCCATCCAATTCCCCACCTTTTCACACACAGACACTGTACCCCATCCAACTCCCCACCCTCTCACACACACACACTGTACCCCATCCGACTCCCCACCCTTTCACACGAACACTGTACCCCATCCAATTCCCCACCCTTTCACACACAGACACTGTACCCCATCCAACTCCCCACCCTTTCACACAAACACTGTACCCCATCCAACTCCCCAACCCTTTCACACACACACTGTACCCCATCGAACACCCCACCCTTTCACACAGACACTGTTCCCATCCAATTCCCCACCCTTTCACACACACACACTGTACCCCATCCTACTCCCCACCCTTTCACACAGAGACACTGTACCCCATCCAACTCCCCAACCCTTTCACACACACGCTGTACCCCATCCAACTCCCCACCGTTTCACACGAACACTGTACCCCATCCAATTCCCCACACTTTCACACACAGACACTGCACCCCATCCAACTCCCCACCCTTTCACACACACAATGTACCCCATCCAATTCCCCACCTTTTCACACACAGACACTGTACCCCATCCGACTCCCCACCCTTTCACACGAACACTGTACCCCATCCAATTCCCCACCCTTTCACACACAGACACTGCCCCCCATCCAACTCCCCACCCTTTCACACACACAATGTACCCCATCCAATTCCCTACCTTTTCACACACAGACACTGTACCCCATCCAACTCCCCACCCTTTCACACAGAGACACTGTACCCCATCCAACTCCCCACCCTTTCACACGCACACTGTACCCCATCCAATTCCCCACCCTTTCACACACACACACTGTACCCCATCCAACTCCCCACCGTTTCACACGAACACTGTACCCCATCCAACTCCCCACCCTTTCACACACAGACACTGTACCCCATCCAACTCCCCACCCTTTCACACACAGACACTGTACCCCATCCAACTCCCCACCCTTTCACACAAACACTGTACCCCATCCAACTCCCCACCCTTTCACACACACACACTGTACCCCATCGAACACCCCACCCTTTCACACAGACACTGTACCCCATCCAACTCCCCACCCTTTCACACAGACACTGTACCCCATCCAATTCCCCACCCTTTCACACACACACACTGTACCCCATCCAATTCCCCACCCTTTCACACACAGACACTGTACCCCATCCAACTCCCCAACCCTTTCACACACACACACTGTACCCCATCCAACTCCCCACCCTTTCACACACAGACACTGTACCCCATCCAACTCCCCAACCCTTTCACACACACACTGTACCCCATCCAACTCCCCACCCTTTCACACACAGACACTGTACCCCATCCAACTCCCCAACCCTTTCACACACACACACTGTACCCCATCCAACTCCCCACCCTCTCACACAAACACTGTACCACATCCAACTCCCCACCCTTTCACACACACACTGTACCCCATCCAACTCCCCACCCTCTCACACAAACACTGTACCACATCCAACTCCCCACCCTTTCACACACACACACTGTACCCCATCCAACTCCCCACCCTTTCACACACAGACACTGTACCCCATCCAACTCCCCACCATTTCACACACACACTGTACCCCATCCAATTCCCCACCCTTTCACACACACACTGTACCCCATCCAACACCCCACCCTTTCACACACACACACTGTACCCCATCCAACTCCCCACCCTTTCACACACAGACACTGTACCCCATCCAACTCCCCACCATTTCACACACACACTGTACCCCATCCAACTCCCCACCCTTTCACACACACACACTGTACCCCATCCAATTCCCCACCCTTTCACACACACACTGTACCCCATCCAACTCCCCACCCTTTCACACACACTGTACTCCATCCAACTCCCCACCCTTTCACACACACACACTGTACCCCATCCAACTCCCCACCCTTTCACACACACACTGTACCCCATCCAATTCCCCACCCTTTCACACACACACTGTACCCCATCCAACTCCCCACCCTTTCACACACACACACTGTACCCCATCCAACTCCCCACCCTTTCACACACAGACACTGTACCCCATCCAACTCCCCACCATTTCACACACACACTGTACCCCATCCAACTCCCCACCCTTTCACACACACACACTGTACCCCATCCAATTCCCCACCCTTTCACACACACACTGTACTCCATCCAACTCCCCACCCTTTCACACACACACACTGTACCCCATCCAACTCCCCACCCTTTCACACACACACTGTACCCCATCCAACTCCCCACCCTTTCACACACAGACACTGTACCCCATCCAACTCCCCACCCTTTCACACACAGACACTGTACCCCATCCAACTCCCCACCCTTTCACACACAGACACTGTACCCCATCCAACTCCCCACCCTTTCACACACAGACACTGTACCCCATCCAACTCCCCACCCTTTCACACACAGACACTGTACCCCATCCAACTCCCCACCCTTTCACACACACACTGTACCCCATCCAACTCCCCACCCTTTCACACACACACTGTAACCCATCCAACTCCCCACCCTTTCACACACACACTGTACCCCATCCAACTCCCCACCCTCTCACACACAGACACTTTACCCCATCCAACTCCCCACCCTTTCACACACAGACACTGTACCCCATCCAACTCCCCACCCTTTCACACACACACTGTACCCCATCCAATTCCCCACCCTTTCAAACACACACTGTACCCCATCCAATTCCCCACCCTTTCAAACACACACTGTACCCCATCCAACTCCCCACCATTTCACACAGAGACACTGTACCCCATCCCACTCCCCACCCTTTCACACACACACTGTACCCCATCCAACTCCCCACCATTTCACACACACACTGTACCCCATCCAACTCCCCACCCTTTCACACACAGACACTGTACCCCATCCAACTCCCCACCATTTCACACAGAAACACTGTACCCCATCCAACTCCCCACCCTTTCACACAAACACTGTACCCCATCCAATTCCCCACCCTTTCACACACAGACTCTGCACCCCATCCAACTCCCCACCCTTTCACACAAACACTGTACCCCATCCAATTCCCCACCCTTTCACACACAGACACTGTACCCCATCCAACTCCCCACCCTTTCACACAAACACTGTACCCCATCCAACTCCCCACCCTTTCACACACAGACACTGTACCCCATCCAACTCCCCACCCTTTCACACAAACACTGTACCCCATCGAACACCCCACCCTTTCACACACACACACTGTACCCCATTCAACTCCCCAACCCTTTCACACACACACTGTACCCCATCCAACTCCCCACCCTTTCACACACACACTGTACCCCATCCAACTCCCCACCGTTTCACACGAACACTGTACCCCATCCAATTCCCCACCCTTTCACACACAGACACTGTACCCCATCCAACTCCCCACCCTTTCACACACTCACTGTACCCCATCCGACTCCCCACCCTTTCACACACACACTGTACCCCATCCAACTCCCCACCCTTTCACACACAGACACTGTACCCCATCCAACTCCCCACCCTTTCACACAGACACTGTACCCCATCCAACTCCCCACCCTTTCACACACACACTGTACCCCATCCAACTCCCCACCCTTTCACACACACACACTGTACCCCATCCAACTCCCCACCCTTTCACACACACACACTGTACCCCATCCAACTCCCCACCCTCTCACACACACACTGTACCCCATCCAACTCCCCACCCTTTCACACAGAGACACTGTACCCCATCCAACTCCCCACCCTCTCACACACACACTGTACCCCATCCAACTCCCCACCCTTTCACACACACACACTGTACCCCATCCAACTCCCCACCCTTTCACACAGAGACACTGTACCCCATCCAACTCCCCACCCTTTCACACACACACTGTACCCCATCCAACTCCCCACCCTTTCACACACACACACGGTACCCCATCCAACTCCCCACCCTTTCACACACAGACTGTACCCCATCCAACTCCCCACCCTTTCACACACAGACACTGTACCCCATCCAACTCCCCACCCTCTCACACACACACACTGTACCCCATCCAACTCCCCACCCTTTCACACAGAGACACTGCACCCCATCCAACTCCCCACCCTTTCACACACACACTGTACCCCATCCAACTCCCCACCCTTTCACACACACACACTGTACCCCATCCAACTCCCCAACCCTTTCACACAAACACTGTACCCCATCCAACTCCCCACCCTTTCACACACAGACACTGTACCCCATCCAACTCCCCACCCTTTCACACACACACTGTACCCCATCCAACTCCCCACCCTTTCACACACACACTGTACCCCATCCAACTCCCCACCCTTTCACACAGTCTCTGTACCCCATCCAACTCCCCACCCTCTCACACACAGACACTGTACCCCATCCGACTCCCCAACCCTTTCACATGGAGACACTGTACCACATCCAACTCCACACCCTTTCACACACACTGTACCCCATCCAACTCCCCACCCTCTTACACACACACTGTACCCCATCCAACTCCCCACCCTTTCACACAAACACTGTACCCCATCCAACTCCCCAACCCTTTCACACACACACTGTACCCCATCCAACTCCCCACCCTTTCACACGCACACTGTACCCCATCCAACTCCCCACCCTTTCACACACACACACTGTACCCCATCCAACTCCCCACCCTTTCACACACACACTGTACCCCATCCAACTCCCCACCCTTTCACACACACACACTGTACCCCATCCAATTCCCCACCCTTTCACACACAGACACTGTACCCCATCCAACTCCCCACCCTTTCACACAAACACTGTACCCCATCCAACTCCCCACCCTTTCACACACAGACACTGTACCCCATCCAACTCCCCACCCTTTCACACAAACACTGTACCCCAGCGAACACCCCACCCTTTCACACACAGACACTGTACCCCATTCAACTCCCCAACCCTTTCACACACACACTGTACCCCATCCAACTCCCCACCCTTTCACACACACACTGTACCCCATCCAACTCCCCACCGTTTCACACGAACACTGTACCCCATCCAATTCCCCACCCTTTCACACACAGACACTGTACCCCATCCAACTCCCCACCCTTTCACACACTCACTGTACCCCATCCGACTCCCCACCCTTTCACACACACACTGTACCCCATCCAACTCCCCACCCTTTCACACACAGACACTGTACCCCATCCAACTCCCCACCCTTTCACACAGACACTGTACCCCATCCAACTCCCCACCCTTTCACACACACACTGTACCCCATCCAACTCCCCACCCTTTCACACACACACACTGTACCCCATCCAACTCCCCACCCTTTCACACACACACACTGTACCCCATCCAACTCCCCACCCTCTCACACACACACTGTACCCCATCCAACTCCCCACCCTTTCACACAGAGACACTGTACCCCATCCAACTCCCCACCCTCTCACACACACACTGTACCCCATCCAACTCCCCACCCTTTCACACACACACACTGTACCCCATCCAACTCCCCACCCTTTCACACAGAGACACTGTACCCCATCCAACTCCCCACCCTTTCACACACACACTGAACCCCATCCAACTCCCCACCCTTTCACACACACACACGGTACCCCATCCAACTCCCCACCCTTTCACACACAGACTGTACCCCATCCAACTCCCCACCCTTTCACACACAGACACTGTACCCCATCCAACTCCCCACCCTCTCACACACACACACTGTACCCCATCCAACTCCCCACCCTTTCACACACACACTGTACCCCATCCAACTCCCCACCCTTTCACACACACACACTGTACCCCATCCAACTCCCCAACCCTTTCACACAAACACTGTACCCCATCCAACTCCCCACCCTTTCACACACAGACACTGGACCCCATCCAACTCCCCACCCTTTCACACAGTCTCTGTACCCCATCCAACTCCCCACCCTCTCACACACAGACACTGTACCCCATCCGACTCCCCAACCCTTTCACATGGAGACACTGTACCACATCCAACTCCACACCCTTTCACACACACTGTACCCCATCCAACTCCCCACCCTCTTACACACACACTGTACCCCATCCAACTCCCCACCCTTTCACACAAACACTGTACCCCATCCAACTCCCCAACCCTTTCACACACACACTGTACCCCATCCGACTCCCCACCCTTTCACACACACACTGTACCCCATCCAACTCCCCACCCTTTCACACACACACACTGTACCCCATCCAACTCCCCAACCCTTTCACACACACACTGTACCCCATCGAACACCCCACCCTTTCACACAGACACTGTACCCCATCCAATTCCCCACCGTTTCACACGAACACTGTACCCCATCCAACTCCCCAACCCTTTCACACACACACTATACCCCATCCAACTCCCCACCCTTTCACACACACACTGTACTCCATCCAACTCCCCACCCTTTCACACACACACTGTACCCCATCCAACTCCCCACCCTCTCACACACAGACACTGTACCCCATCCAACTCCCCACCCTTTCACACAGAGACACTGTACCCCATCCAACTCCCCACCCTTTCACACACACACTGTACCCCATCCTACTCCCCACCCTCTCACACACAGACACTGTACCCCATCCAACTCCCCACCCTTTCACACACACACACTGTACCCCATCCAACTCCCCACCCTTTCACACACACAATGTACCCCATCCAATTCCCCAACCCTTTCACACACACACTGTACCCCATCCAACTCCCCACCCTTTCACACACACACTGTACCCCATCCAACTCCCCAACCCTTTCACACACACACTGTACCCCATCCGACTCCCCACCCTTTCACACACACACTGTACCCCATCCAACTCCCCAACCCTTTCACACACACACACTGTACCCCATCCAACTCCCCACCCTTTCACACAGAGACACTGTACCCCATCCAACTCCCCAACCCTTTCACACACACACTGTACCCCATCGAACACCCCACCCTTTCACACAGACACTGTACCCCATCCAATTCCCCACCCTTTCACACACAGACACTGTACCCCATCCAACTCCCCACCCTTTCACACACAGACACTGTACCCCATCCAACTCCCCACCCTTTCACACACACACTGTACCCCATCCAATTCCCCACCCTTTCACACACACACTGTACCCCATCCTACTCCCCACCCTTTCACACAGAGACACTGTACCCCATCCAACTCCCCACCCTTTCACACACACAATGTACCCCATCCTACTCCCCACCCTTTCACACAGAGACACTGTACCCCATCCAACTCCCCACCCTTTCACACACACACACTGTACCCCATCCAACTCCCCACCCTCTCACACACACACTGTACCCCATCCAACTCCCCACCCTTTCACACAGAGACACTGTACCCCATCCAACTCCCCACCCTCTCACACACACACTGTACCCCATCCAACTCCCCACCCTTTCACACACACACACTGTACCCCATCCAACTCCCCACCCTTTCACACAGAGACACTGTACCCCATCCAACTCCCCACCCTTTCACACACACACTGTACCCCATCCAACTCCCCACCCTTTCACACACAAACACGGTACCCCATCCAACTCCCCACCCTTTCACACACAGACTGTACCCCATCCAACTCCCCACCCTTTCACACACAGACACTGTACCCCATCCAACTCCCCACCCTCTCACACACACACACTGTACCCCATCCAACTCCCCACCCTTTCACACAGAGACACTGCACCCCATCCAACTCCCCACCCTTTCACACACACACTGTACCCCATCCAACTCCCCACCCTTTCACACACACACACTGTACCCCATCCAACTCCCCAACCCTTTCACACAAACACTGTACCCCATCCAACTCCCCACCCTTTCACACACAGACACTGTACCCCATCCAACTCCCCACCCTTTCACACACACACTGTACCCCATCCAACTCCCCACCCTTTCACACACACACTGTACCCCATCCAACTCCCCACCCTTTCACACAGTCTCTGTACCCCATCCAACTCCCCACCCTCTCACACACAGACACTGTACCCCATCCGACTCCCCAACCCTTTCACATGGAGACACTGTACCACATCCAACTCCACACCCTTTCACACACACTGTACCCCATCCAACTCCCCACCCTCTTACACACACACTGTACCCCATCCAACTCCCCACCCTTTCACACAAACACTGTACCCCATCCAACTCCCCAACCCTTTCACACACACACTGTACCCCATCCAACTCCCCACCCTTTCACACGCACACTGTACCCCATCCAACTCCCCACCCTTTCACACACACACACTGTACCCCATCCAACTCCCCACCCTTTCACACACACACTGTACCCCATCCAACTCCCCACCCTTTCACACACACACACTGTACCCCATCCAATTCCCCACCCTTTCACACACAGACACTGTACCCCATCCAACTCCCCACCCTTTCACACAAACACTGTACCCCATCCAACTCCCCACCCTTTCACACACAGACACTGTACCCCATCCAACTCCCCACCCTTTCACACAAACACTGTACCCCAGCGAACACCCCACCCTTTCACACACAGACACTGTACCCCATTCAACTCCCCAACCCTTTCACACACACACTGTACCCCATCCAACTCCCCACCCTTTCACACACACACTGTACCCCATCCAACTCCCCACCGTTTCACACGAACACTGTACCCCATCCAATTCCCCACCCTTTCACACACAGACACTGTACCCCATCCAACTCCCCACCCTTTCACACACTCACTGTACCCCATCCGACTCCCCACCCTTTCACACACACACTGTACCCCATCCAACTCCCCACCCTTTCACACACAGACACTGTACCCCATCCAACTCCCCACCCTTTCACACAGACACTGTACCCCATCCAACTCCCCACCCTTTCACACACACACTGTACCCCATCCAACTCCCCACCCTTTCACACACACACACTGTACCCCATCCAACTCCCCACCCTTTCACACACACACACTGTACCCCATCCAACTCCCCACCCTCTCACACACACACTGTACCCCATCCAACTCCCCACCCTTTCACACAGAGACACTGTACCCCATCCAACTCCCCACCCTCTCACACACACACTGTACCCCATCCAACTCCCCACCCTTTCACACACACACACTGTACCCCATCCAACTCCCCACCCTTTCACACAGAGACACTGTACCCCATCCAACTCCCCACCCTTTCACACACACACTGAACCCCATCCAACTCCCCACCCTTTCACACACACACACGGTACCCCATCCAACTCCCCACCCTTTCACACACAGACTGTACCCCATCCAACTCCCCACCCTTTCACACACAGACACTGTACCCCATCCAACTCCCCACCCTCTCACACACACACACTGTACCCCATCCAACTCCCCACCCTTTCACACACACACTGTACCCCATCCAACTCCCCACCCTTTCACACACACACACTGTACCCCATCCAACTCCCCAACCCTTTCACACAAACACTGTACCCCATCCAACTCCCCACCCTTTCACACACAGACACTGGACCCCATCCAACTCCCCACCCTTTCACACAGTCTCTGTACCCCATCCAACTCCCCACCCTCTCACACACAGACACTGTACCCCATCCGACTCCCCAACCCTTTCACATGGAGACACTGTACCACATCCAACTCCACACCCTTTCACACACACTGTACCCCATCCAACTCCCCACCCTCTTACACACACACTGTACCCCATCCAACTCCCCACCCTTTCACACAAACACTGTACCCCATCCAACTCCCCAACCCTTTCACACACACACTGTACCCCATCCGACTCCCCACCCTTTCACACACACACTGTACCCCATCCAACTCCCCACCCTTTCACACACACACACTGTACCCCATCCAACTCCCCAACCCTTTCACACACACACTGTACCCCATCGAACACCCCACCCTTTCACACAGACACTGTACCCCATCCAATTCCCCACCGTTTCACACGAACACTGTACCCCATCCAACTCCCCAACCCTTTCACACACACACTATACCCCATCCAACTCCCCACCCTTTCACACACACACTGTACTCCATCCAACTCCCCACCCTTTCACACACACACTGTACCCCATCCAACTCCCCACCCTCTCACACACAGACACTGTACCCCATCCAACTCCCCACCCTTTCACACAGAGACACTGTACCCCATCCAACTCCCCACCCTTTCACACACACACTGTACCCCATCCTACTCCCCACCCTCTCACACACAGACACTGTACCCCATCCAACTCCCCACCCTTTCACACACACACACTGTACCCCATCCAACTCCCCACCCTTTCACACACACAATGTACCCCATCCAATTCCCCAACCCTTTCACACACACACTGTACCCCATCCAACTCCCCACCCTTTCACACACACACTGTACCCCATCCAACTCCCCAACCCTTTCACACACACACTGTACCCCATCCGACTCCCCACCCTTTCACACACACACTGTACCCCATCCAACTCCCCAACCCTTTCACACACACACACTGTACCCCATCCAACTCCCCACCCTTTCACACAGAGACACTGTACCCCATCCAACTCCCCAACCCTTTCACACACACACTGTACCCCATCGAACACCCCACCCTTTCACACAGACACTGTACCCCATCCAATTCCCCACCCTTTCACACACAGACACTGTACCCCATCCAACTCCCCACCCTTTCACACACAGACACTGTACCCCATCCAACTCCCCACCCTTTCACACACACACTGTACCCCATCCAATTCCCCACCCTTTCACACACACACTGTACCCCATCCTACTCCCCACCCTTTCACACAGAGACACTGTACCCCATCCAACTCCCCACCCTTTCACACACACAATGTACCCCATCCTACTCCCCACCCTTTCACACAGAGACACTGTACCCCATCCAACTCCCCACCCTTTCACACACACAATGTACCCCATCCAATTCCCCACCCTTTCACACACACACTGTACCCCATCCAACTCCCCACCCTTTCACACACAGACACTGTACCCCATCCAACTCCCCACCCTTTCACACAGACACTGTACCCCATCCAATTCCCCACCCTTTCACACAAACACTGTACCCCATCCAATTCCCCACCCTTTCACACACACACTGTACCCCATCCAACTCCCCACCCTTTCACACACACAATGTACCCCATCCAATTCCCCACCCTTTCACACACACACTGTACCCCATCCAACTCCCCACCCTTTCACACACAGACACTGTACCCCATCCAACTCCCCACCCTTTCACACAGAGACACTGTACCCCAACCAACTCCCCACCCTTTCACACACACACTGTACCCCATCCAACTCCCCACCCTTTCACACAGAGACACTGTACCCCATCCAACTCCCCACCCTCTCACACACACACTGTACCCCATCCAACTCCCCACCCTTTCACACAGAGACACTGTACCCCATCCAATTCCCCACCCTTTCACACACAGACACTGTACCCCATCCAACTCCCCACCCTTTCACACACACACTGTACCCCATCCAACTCCCCACCCTTTCACACACAGACGCTGTACCCCATCCAACTCCCCACCCTTTCACACACACACTGTACCCCATCCAACTCCCCACCCTTTCACACACAGACACTGTACCCCATCCAACTCCCCAATCCTTTCACACACACACTGTACCCCATCCAATTCCCCACCCTTTCACACAGAGACACTGTACCCCATCCAACTCCCCAACCCTTTCACACACACACTGTACCCCATCCAACTCCCCACCCTCTCACACACACACTGTACCCCATCCAACTCCCCACCCTTTCACACAGAGACACTGTACCCCATCCAACTCCCCAACATTTCACACAGACACTGTACACCATCCAACTGGCCACCCTTTCACACACAGACACTGTACCCCATCCAACTCCCCACCCTTTCACACAGACACTGTACCCCATCCAACTCCCCACCCTTTCACACACAGACACTGTACCCCATCCAACTCCCCACCCTTTCACACAGAGACACTGTACCCCATCCAACTCCCCACCCTTTCACACACATAATGTACCCCATCCAATTCCCCACCCTTTCACACACACACACTGTACCCCATCCAATTCCCCACCCTTTCACACACAGACACTGTACCCCATCCAACTCCCCACCCTTTCACACAAACACTGTACCCCATCCAATTCCCCACCCTTTCACACAAACACTGTACCCCATCCAATTCCCCACCCTTTCACACACAGACACTGTACCCCATCCAACTCCCCACCCTTTCACACAAACACTGTACCCCATCCAATTCCCCACCCTTTCACACACAGACACTGTACCCCATCCAACTCCCCACCCTTTCACACAGAGACACTGTACCCCATCCAACTCCCCACCCTCTCACACAGAGACACTGTACCCCATCCAACTCCCCAACCCTTTCACACACACACTGTACCCCATCGAACACCCCACCCTTTCACACACACACTGTACCCCATCGAACACCCCACCCTTTCACACAGACACTGTACCCCATCCAATTCCCCACCCTTTCACACACAGACACTGTACCCCATCCTACTCCCCACCCTTTCACAGAGACACTGTACCCCATCCAACTCCCCAACCCTTTCACACACACACTGTACCCCATCCAACTCCCCACCCTTTCACACACACACTGTACCCCATCCAACTCCCCACCCTTTCACACAGACACTGTACCCCATCCAACTCCCCACCCTTTCACACAGAGACACTGTACCCCATCCAACTCCCCACCCTTTCACACACACACACTGTACCCCATCCAACTCCCCACCCTTTCACACAGAGACACTGTACCCCATCCAACTCCCCAACCTTTCACACACAGACACTGTACCCCATCCAACTCCCCACCCTTTCACACACACACTGTACCCCATCCAATTCCCCACCCTTTCACACAGAGACACTGTACCCCATCCAACTCCCCAACATTTCACACAAACACTGTACCCCATCCAATTCCCCACCCTTTCACACAGAGACACTGTACCCCATCCAACTCCCCACCCTTTCACACACACACACTGTACCCCATCCAACTCCCCAACATTTCACACAGACACTGTACCCCATCCAACTCCCCACCCTTTCACACAGAGACACTGTACCCCATCCAACTCCCCAACCTTTCACACAAACACTGTACCCCATCCAACTCCCCACCCTTTCACACACACACTGTACCCCATCCGACTCCCCACCCTTTCACACAGAGACACTGTACCCCATCCAACTCCCCACCCTTTCACACACACACTGTACCCCATCCAACTCCCCACCCTTTCACACACACTGTACCCCATCCAATTCCCCACCCTTTCACACACAGACACTGTACCCCATCCAACTCCCCACCCTTTCACACACACACTGTACCCCATCCAACTCCCCACCCTTTCACACACACTGTACCCCATCCAATTCCCCACCCTTTCACACACAGACACTGTACCCCATCCAACTCCCCACCCTTTCACACACACACTGTACCCCATCCAACTCCCCACCATTTCACACAGAGACACTGTACCCCATCCGACTCCCCAACCCTTTCACATGGAGACACTGTACCACATCCAACTCCCCACCCTTTCACACACACTGTACCCCATCCAACTCCCCACCCTCTTACACACACACTGTACCCCATCCAACTCCCCACCCTTTCACACAAACACTGTCCCCCATCCAACTCCCCAACCCTTTCACACACACACTGTACCCCATCGAACACCCCACCCTTTCACACAGACACTGTACCCCATCCAATTCCCCACCCTTTCACACACAGACACTGTACCCCATCCAACTCCCCACCCTTTCACAGAGACACTGTACCCCATCCAACTCCCCACCCTTTCACACACAGACACTGTACCCCATCCAACTCCCCAACCCTTTCACACACACACTGTACCCCATCGAACACCCCACCCTTTCACACAGACGCTGTACCCCATCCAATTCCCCACCCTTTCACACACAGACACTGTACCCCATCCTACTCCCCACCCTTTCACACAGAGACACTGTACCCCATCCAACTCCCCACCCTTTCACACACACAATGTACCCCATCCAATTCCCCACCCTTTCACACACAGACACTGTACCCCATCCAATTCCCCACCCTTTCACACACACACTGTACCCCATCCAACTCCCCAACCCTTTCACACACACACTGTACCCCATCGAACACCCCACCCTTTCACACAGACGCTGTACCCCATCCAATTCCCCACCCTTTCACACACAGACACTGTACCCCATCCTACTCCCCACCCTTTCACACAGAGACACTGTACCCCATCCAACTCCCCACCCTTTCACACACACACTGTTCCCCATCCAACTCCCCACCATTTCACACACACACTGTACCCCATCCAACTCCCCACCCTTTCACACAGACACTGTACCCCATCCAACTCCCCACCCTTTCACACACAGACACTGTACCCCATCCAACTCCCCACCCTTTCACACACAGACACTGTTCCCCATCCAACTCCCCACCCTTTCACACAGACACTGTACCCCATCCAACTCCCCACCCTTTCACACACACACTGTCCCCCATCCAACTCCCCACCCTTTCACACAGAGACACTGTACCCCATCCAACTCCCCACCCTTTCACACACAGACACTGTACCCCATCCAACTCCCCACCCTTTCACACAAACACTGTACCCCATCCAACTCCCCACCCTTTCACACACACACTGTACCCCATCCAACTCCCCACCCTTTCACACACAGACACTGTTCCCCATCCAACTCCCCACCCTTTCACACACACACTGTACCCCATCCAACTCCCCACCCTTTCACACACACACTGTACCCCATCCAACTCCCCACCCTTTCACACACACACTGTACCCCATCCAACTCCCCACCCTTTCACACACACACTGTACCCCATCCAACTCCCCACCCTTTCACACACACACTGTACCCCATCCAACTCCCCACCCTTTCACACACAGACACTGTTCCCCATCCAACTCCCCACCCTTTCACACACACACTGTCCCCCATCCAACTCCCCACCATTTCACACACACACTGTACCCCATCCAACTCCCCACCCTTTCACACACAGACACTGTACCCCATCCAACTCCCCACCCTTTCACACACATAATGTACCCCATCCAATTCCCCACCCTTTCACACACACACACTGTACCCCATCCGACTCCCCACCCTTTCACACACAGACACTGTACCCCATCCAACTCCCCACCCTTTCACACACATAATGTACCCCATCCAATTCCCCACCGTTTCACACACAGACACTGTACCCCATCCAACTCCCCACCCTTTCACACACACACACTGTACCCCATCCAACTCCCCACCCTCTCACACACACACACTGTACCCCATCCAACTCCCCACCCTTTCACACACACACACTGTACCCCATCCAACTCCCCACCCTTTCACACAGAGACACTGTACCCCATCCGACTCCCCACCCTTTCACACACACACACTGTACCCCATCCAACTCCCCACCCTTTCACACAGAGACACTGTACCCCATCCAACTCCCCAACCTTTCACACAGAGACACTGTACCCCATCCAATTCCCCACCCTTTCACACACAGACACTGTACCCCATCCAACTCCCCACCCTTTCACACACACAATGTACGCCATCCAATTCCCCACCCTTTCACACACACACTGTACCCCATCCAACTCCCCAACCTTTCACACAGAGACACTGTACACCATCCAACTCCCCAACATTTCACACAAACACTGTACCCCATCCAATTCCCCACCCTTTCACACACAAACACTGTACCCCATCCAACTCCCCACCATTTCACACAGAGACACTGTACGCCATCCAACTCACCACCCTTTCACACACACACTGTACCCCATCCAACTCCCCACCCTTTCACACAGAGGCACTGTACCCCATCCAACTCCCCACCCTCTCACACACAGACACTGTACCCCATCCAACTCCCCACCCTTTCACACACAGACACTGTACCCCATCCAACTCCCCACCCTTTCACACAGAGACACTGTACCCCATCCAACTCCCCAACCCTTTCACACAGACACTGTACCCCATCCAACTCCCCACCCTTTCACACACACACTGTCCCCCATCCAACTCCCCAACCTTTCACACAGAGACACTCTACCCCATCCAACTCCCCACCCTCTCACACACACACTGTACCCCATCCAATTCCCCACCCTTTCACACAGACACTGTACCCCATCCAATTCCCCACCCTTTCACACACACACACTGTACCCCATCCAACTCCCCACCCTTTCACACAGAGACACTGTACACCATCCAACTCCCCAACATTTCACACAGACACTGTTCCCCATCCAACTCCCCACCCTTTCACACAAACACTGTACCCCATCCAATTCCCCACCCTTTCACACACAAACACTGTACCCCATCCAACTCCCCACCCTTTCACACACACACTGTACCCCATCCGACTCCCCAACCATTTCACATGGAGACACTGCACCACATCCAACTCCCCACCCTCTCACACACGCACTGTACCCCATCCAACTCCCCACCCTTTCACACAGAGACACTGTACCCGATCCAACTCCCCAACATTTCACACAGACACTGTACACCATCCAACTCCCCACCCTTTCACACACAGACACTGTACCCCATCCAACTCCCCACCCTTTCACACAGACACTGTACCCCATCCAACTCCCCACCCTTTCACACACAGACACTGTACCCCATCCAACTCCCCACCCTTTCACACAGAGACACTGTACCCCATCCAACTCCCCACCCTTTCACACACATAATGTACCCCATCCAATTCCCCACCCTTTCACACACACACACTGTACCCCATCCAATTCCCCACCCTTTCACACACAGACACTGTACCCCATCCAACTCCCCACCCTTTCACACAAACACTGTACCCCATCCAATTCCCCACCCTTTCACACAAACACTGTACCCCATCCAATTCCCCACCCTTTCACACACAGACACTGTACCCCATCCAACTCCCCACCCTTTCACACAAACACTGTACCCCATCCAATTCCCCACCCTTTCACACACAGACACTGTACCCCATCCAACTCCCCACCCTTTCACACAGAGACACTGTACCCCATCCAACTCCCCACCCTCTCACACAGAGACACTGTACCCCATCCAACTCCCCAACCCTTTCACACACACACTGTACCCCATCGAACACCCCACCCTTTCACACACACACTGTACCCCATCGAACACCCCACCCTTTCACACAGACACTGTACCCCATCCAATTCCCCACCCTTTCACACACAGACACTGTACCCCATCCTACTCCCCACCCTTTCACAGAGACACTGTACCCCATCCAACTCCCCAACCCTTTCACACACACACTGTACCCCATCCAACTCCCCACCCTTTCACACACACACTGTACCCCATCCAACTCCCCACCCTTTCACACAGACACTGTACCCCATCCAACTCCCCACCCTTTCACACAGAGACACTGTACCCCATCCAACTCCCCACCCTTTCACACACACACACTGTACCCCATCCAACTCCCCACCCTTTCACACAGAGACACTGTACCCCATCCAACTCCCCAACCTTTCACACACAGACACTGTACCCCATCCAACTCCCCACCCTTTCACACACACACTGTACCCCATCCAATTCCCCACCCTTTCACACAGAGACACTGTACCCCATCCAACTCCCCAACATTTCACACAAACACTGTACCCCATCCAATTCCCCACCCTTTCACACAGAGACACTGTACCCCATCCAACTCCCCACCCTTTCACACACACACACTGTACCCCATCCAACTCCCCAACATTTCACACAGACACTGTACCCCATCCAACTCCCCACCCTTTCACACAGAGACACTGTACCCCATCCAACTCCCCAACCTTTCACACAAACACTGTACCCCATCCAACTCCCCACCCTTTCACACACACACTGTACCCCATCCGACTCCCCACCCTTTCACACAGAGACACTGTACCCCATCCAACTCCCCACCCTTTCACACACACACTGTACCCCATCCAACTCCCCACCCTTTCACACACACTGTACCCCATCCAATTCCCCACCCTTTCACACACAGACACTGTACCCCATCCAACTCCCCACCCTTTCACACACACACTGTACCCCATCCAACTCCCCACCCTTTCACACACACTGTACCCCATCCAATTCCCCACCCTTTCACACACAGACACTGTACCCCATCCAACTCCCCACCCTTTCACACACACACTGTACCCCATCCAACTCCCCACCATTTCACACAGAGACACTGTACCCCATCCGACTCCCCAACCCTTTCACATGGAGACACTGTACCACATCCAACTCCCCACCCTTTCACACACACTGTACCCCATCCAACTCCCCACCCTCTTACACACACACTGTACCCCATCCAACTCCCCACCCTTTCACACAAACACTGTCCCCCATCCAACTCCCCAACCCTTTCACACACACACTGTACCCCATCGAACACCCCACCCTTTCACACAGACACTGTACCCCATCCAATTCCCCACCCTTTCACACACAGACACTGTACCCCATCCAACTCCCCACCCTTTCACAGAGACACTGTACCCCATCCAACTCCCCACCCTTTCACACACAGACACTGTACCCCATCCAACTCCCCAACCCTTTCACACACACACTGTACCCCATCGAACACCCCACCCTTTCACACAGACGCTGTACCCCATCCAATTCCCCACCCTTTCACACACAGACACTGTACCCCATCCTACTCCCCACCCTTTCACACAGAGACACTGTACCCCATCCAACTCCCCACCCTTTCACACACACAATGTACCCCATCCAATTCCCCACCCTTTCACACACAGACACTGTACCCCATCCAATTCCCCACCCTTTCACACACACACTGTACCCCATCCAACTCCCCAACCCTTTCACACACACACTGTACCCCATCGAACACCCCACCCTTTCACACAGACGCTGTACCCCATCCAATTCCCCACCCTTTCACACACAGACACTGTACCCCATCCTACTCCCCACCCTTTCACACAGAGACACTGTACCCCATCCAACTCCCCACCCTTTCACACACACACTGTTCCCCATCCAACTCCCCACCATTTCACACACACACTGTACCCCATCCAACTCCCCACCCTTTCACACAGACACTGTACCCCATCCAACTCCCCACCCTTTCACACACAGACACTGTACCCCATCCAACTCCCCACCCTTTCACACACAGACACTGTTCCCCATCCAACTCCCCACCCTTTCACACAGACACTGTACCCCATCCAACTCCCCACCCTTTCACACACACACTGTCCCCCATCCAACTCCCCACCCTTTCACACAGAGACACTGTACCCCATCCAACTCCCCACCCTTTCACACACAGACACTGTACCCCATCCAACTCCCCACCCTTTCACACAAACACTGTACCCCATCCAACTCCCCACCCTTTCACACACACACTGTACCCCATCCAACTCCCCACCCTTTCACACACAGACACTGTTCCCCATCCAACTCCCCACCCTTTCACACACACACTGTACCCCATCCAACTCCCCACCCTTTCACACACACACTGTACCCCATCCAACTCCCCACCCTTTCACACACACACTGTACCCCATCCAACTCCCCACCCTTTCACACACACACTGTACCCCATCCAACTCCCCACCCTTTCACACACACACTGTACCCCATCCAACTCCCCACCCTTTCACACACAGACACTGTTCCCCATCCAACTCCCCACCCTTTCACACACACACTGTACCCCATCCAACTCCCCACCCTTTCACACACACACACTGTACCCCATCCAACTCCCCACCATTTCACACACACACTGTACCCCATCCAACTCCCCACCCTTTCACACACAGACACTGTACCCCATCCAACTCCCCACCCTTTCACACACATAATGTACCCCATCCAATTCCCCACCCTTTCACACACACACACTGTACCCCATCCGACTCCCCACCCTTTCACACACAGACACTGTACCCCATCCAACTCCCCACCCTTTCACACACATAATGTACCCCATCCAATTCCCCACCGTTTCACACACAGACACTGTACCCCATCCAACTCCCCACCCTTTCACACACACACACTGTACCCCATCCAACTCCCCACCCTCTCACACACACGCACTGTACCCCATCCAACTCCCCACCCTTTCACACACACACACTGTACCCCATCCAACTCCCCACCCTTTCACACAGAGACACTGTACCCCATCCGACTCCCCACCCTTTCACACACACACACTGTACCCCATCCAACTCCCCACCCTTTCACACAGAGACACTGTACCCCATCCAACTCCCCAACCTTTCACACAGAGACACTGTACCCCATCCAATTCCCCACCCTTTCACACACAGACACTGTACCCCATCCAACTCCCCACCCTTTCACACACACAATGTACGCCATCCAATTCCCCACCCTTTCACACACACACTGTACCCCATCCAACTCCCCAACCTTTCACACAGAGACACTGTACACCATCCAACTCCCCAACATTTCACACAAACACTGTACCCCATCCAATTCCCCACCCTTTCACACACAAACACTGTACCCCATCCAACTCCCCACCATTTCACACAGAGACACTGTACGCCATCCAACTCACCACCCTTTCACACACACACTGTACCCCATCCAACTCCCCACCCTTTCACACAGAGGCACTGTACCCCATCCAACTCCCCACCCTCTCACACACAGACACTGTACCCCATCCAACTCCCCACCCTTTCACACACAGACACTGTACCCCATCCAACTCCCCACCCTTTCACACAGAGACACTGTACCCCATCCAACTCCCCAACCCTTTCACACAGACACTGTACCCCATCCAACTCCCCACCCTTTCACACACACACTGTCCCCCATCCAACTCCCCAACCTTTCACACAGAGACACTCTACCCCATCCAACTCCCCACCCTCTCACACACACACTGTACCCCATCCAATTCCCCACCCTTTCACACAGACACTGTACCCCATCCAATTCCCCACCCTTTCACACACACACACTGTACCCCATCCAACTCCCCACCCTTTCACACAGAGACACTGTACACCATCCAACTCCCCAACATTTCACACAGACACTGTTCCCCATCCAACTCCCCACCCTTTCACACAAACACTGTACCCCATCCAATTCCCCACCCTTTCACACACAAACACTGTACCCCATCCAACTCCCCACCCTTTCACACACACACTGTACCCCATCCGACTCCCCAACCATTTCACATGGAGACACTGCACCACATCCAACTCCCCACCCTCTCACACACGCACTGTAGCCCATCCAACTCCCCACCCTTTCACACACACTGTACCCCATCCAACTCCCCACCCTTTCACACACACACTGTACCCCATCCAACTCCCCACCCTTTCACACACACTGTACCCCATCCAACTCCCCACCCTCTCACACACACAATGTACCCCATCCAACTCCCCACCCTTTCACACACAGACACTGTACCCCATCCAACTCCCCACCCTTTCACACACAGACACTGTACCCCATCCAACTCCCCACCCTTTCACACACAGACACTGTACCCCATCCAACTCCCCACCCTTTCACACACACACTGTACCCCATCCAACTCCCCACCCTTTCACACAGACACTGTAACCCATCCAACTCCCCACCTTTTCACACAGAGACACTGCACCCCATCCAACTCCCCACCCTTTCGCGCACAGACATTGTCCCCGATCCAACTCTCCCAGTTCATAAAGACACACTCTTCTCCCTTCAATCCTCTCCTCCCCTCTGTTCTCCCTTTCATTTCCATTCCCCCCCCCTCACTTCCCTTTCCTAGCCTCCCCCTTTGATACCCATCCATTTCTCCCCTTCGGCTGCAGGCCAGTGAAAGGCCTGTCATTCCTTTTAAAGCAAGGAAAGATAAACATGACATGAAGGTGAGTGCCATCACCTGTCCTCTGTCTGAGGCCCACGGGCAAGTATCAGCAATAATCATCCCACTCATCACTGTTGCTGATATCAGTGGATTATTGTCGGACGGGAATTAACCCACTTAAAATAAAAAATCTAACTTTGCATTAAAATGGCAGAGGAATGCCGTGGAAACATCTTAAGCACCTGGCAACGCACGGCAACGGTAATTTCGAGACCATGCTGATTCGATCAGGCCTCCCATGCGCCCTCACACTGTAATCCCCTTCACATATCCATGGAACAGGGTTTAAACACACTGTGGGACTTTTTCATTGAAAAGAATTTCCTCACCACTCCAATTAATGCCTCAATCTTGTGACTCGAAATGGACACAAAGCTGCTGTTTACAGCCATGCGAAAACTCTTACCCATAATTTAATGTGCAGCTGACATTTGGCTTGAATTGGAAGCCAAATTCAGTTTGGAAGATTTTTTCCCTGCTGTCTGCGATACAGATTACCTCCAAATATTAGGCCCTGACAGAGCCAGAGAACCTCAGGACGTCCAAAAGCGCTTCACGGCCAACGAAGCAGTTTGGAAGTCATTGTTGCCCCGTTGGCAAACACAGCAGCCAATCTGCGCACAACAAGGTCCCACGGACGGCAAAGAGATTAATGACCAGATCACCCCTCAGTGAAACGGAGCTTCGCCGTGAGATGGAAAAATTGTTAAGGGTGGAAGGTCCTCATTGGTTTCCAGATGTGTTGAACATCCGAAGCCAACCGCACGTCGAAATCTGGACCCCAAATGGCTGCTGAAAAAGATACTGAAATGCCAAAGAACAACATTTTCTGATGGCGGAGCGGGAAGAAAGATGGCCCCCAGATTTCCGCCCAGAAATTAAATCTTGTGCCTATCTCTGCAACCTCCTCGAGCACGACAACCCTCCGGGATCTCTGCCCTCCTCCAATTCTGGCCTCTTGCGCATCCCCGATTTGAATCACCCCACCATTGGCGGCCGTGCCTTCAGCTGCCTCGGCCGTAAGCTCTGCGATTCCCTCCCTAAACCTCTCCGCCTCTCTCTCCTCCTTTAAGACGCTCCTTAAAACCGACCTCTTTGACCAAGCTTTTGGTCACCTGTCCTAATCTCTCCTTATGTGGCTCGGTGTCAAATTTTGTCTGATTATCCTCCTGTGAGGCGCCTTGGGAAGTTTTTTACGATATTAAAGGTGCTGTATAAATGCAAGTTGTTTTTTTAGCACTCACATTTCCCCTCCTGAAAGTCCTAAATCCACCACTGGGTATTTGGGAGGTAAAGAAGCATCTCAAATGGTGGAGCCTCTGGTCAATCATGGGCAGGGTGCACGGGACATTATGGTCAGGGCTGAGTTGGCCGTTTTACTCAGAAACCAGGGGGAAAACTCTCCATTGGCTGGAGTCAGACCTAGCACAAAGGAAGATGGTCGTGGTTGTTGGAGGCTAATCATCTCAGCCCCTGGGCATTGCTGCAGGAGTTCCTCAGGGCAGTGTCCAAGGCCCAACCATCTTCAGCTGCTTCATCAATGACCTTCCCTCCATCATAAGGTCAGAAATGGGGATGTTCGCTGATGATTGCACAGTGTTCAGTTCCATTCGCAACCCCGCATGCAGCAAGACCTGGACAACATCCAGGCTTGGGCTCATACGTGGCAAGTAACATTCGCACCAGATAAGTGCCAGGCAATGACCATCTCCAACAAGAGAGAGTCTAACCACCTCCCCTTGACATTCAACGGCATTACCATCGCCGAATCCCCCACCATCAACATCCTGGGGGTCACCATTGACCAGAAACTGAACTGGACCAGCCATATAAATACTGTGGCTACGAGAGCAGGTCAGAGGCTGGGTATTCTGCGGCGAGTGACTCACCTCCTGACTCCCCAAAGCCTTTCCACCATCTACAAGGCACAAGTCAGGAGTGTGATGGAATACTCTCCACTTGCCTGGATGAGTGCAGCTCCAACAACACTCAAGAAGCTCGACACCATCCAAGATAAAGCAGCCCGCTTGATTGGCACCCCATCCACCACCCTAAACATTCACTCCCTTCACCACTGGCGCACAGTGGCTGCAGTGTCTACCATCCACAGGATGCATTGCAGCAACTCGCCAAGGCTTCTTCGACAGCACCTCCCAAACCCACGACCTCTACCACCTAAAAGGACAAGGGCAGCAGGCGCATGGGAACAACACCACCTGCACGTTCCCCTCCAAGTCACACACCATCCCGACTTGGAAATATATCGCCGTTCCTTCATCGTCACTGGGTCAAAATCCTGGAACTCCCTTCCTAACAGCACTGTGGGAGAACCGTCACCACACGGACTGCAGCGGTTCAAGAAGACGGCTCACCATCACCTTCTCAAGGGCAATTAGGGATGGGCTATAAATGCCGGCCTCGCCAGCGACGCCCACATCCCATGAACGAATAAAAAAAAAACTCTCTCCGGGCCTATGGGGGCCTCGTCGTGAAGGGGACAGAGGCCAAAGCCTGGGAGTGGTCGGCCCTGATTAGCAACGGGCCTGCAGTACAAGGCTAGCTTTCCACAGGTCTTACCGAGTTATCTGATGCCTTTTATTTCTTCTAATGGGCTCATGTCCGGGGAAATGGAATGTGACTTCTGGTTTTTCGGCAACGTTCCCCAATAGAAAGAGTTCACCCAATTCTCCGGGAAGTCAGCTCTTGCTCAACTCGTTCGATTTGCTGTGTCTTCACTTGACCAAGCATTAGCTTTTCACTAATCCAGCCACGGGACACCAAGTTTCAGTCAGAAGTGGCCAGCTCGATTGCCATAGCAACCTACCTGAATGACAGTCCCCAAACTGTTGCCAGGCAACAGCGCACATGTAGCAAAGTCCATAATGGGATCGAGAGTCACCATCTGACTTCTAAAGGAATTTTTAAAACTTTTTGCACCAAGTGTTAATATCAAACAATCCCAGGGCAGGTACAGCACGGGTTGGATACAGAGTAAAGCTCCCTCGACACTGTCCCATCAAACACTCCCAGGGCAGGTACAACACGGGTTGGATTCAGAGTAAAGCTCCCTCTATACTGTCCCATCAAACACTCCCAGGGCAGGTACAGCACGGGTTAGATACAGAGTAAAGCTCCCTCTACACTGTCCCATCAAACACTCCCAGGGCAGGTACAGCACGGGTTAGATACAGGGTAAAGCTCCCTCTACACTGTCCCATCAAACACTCCCAGGGCAGGTACAGCACGGGTTAGATACAGAGTAAAGCTCCCTCTACACTGTCCCATCAAACACTGCCAGGTCAGGTACAGCATGGGTTAGATACAGAGTAAAGCTCCCTCTGCACTGTCCCATCAAACACTCCCAGGTCAGGTACAGCATGGGTTAGATACAGAGTAAAGCTCCCTCTACACTGTCCCATCAAACACTGCCAGGTCAGGTACAGCACGGGTTAGATACAGAGTAAAGCTCCCTCTACACTGTCCCATCAAACACTCCCAGGTCAGGTACAGCATGGGTTAGATACAGAGTAAAGCTCCCTCTACACTGTCCCATCAATGTGCTCAGCTCCAACCTCATAAAACCTTGGCTGCCCCCCTGTCACTATTTCACGTCAGTCAGTGCCCAATTGGCTGTGGGCCCATATCCACTAACAATGGGACCCTTAGAGCAGAGAGAGGAGCCTCTTAACCCGTGAGTCTGGGCTGGATCGGAACCCAGGTTCCAGAAGTGATTGAACTGTGACACCCAGTCCCCGCACCAATCTAAATATTTTCTTTTCATTTAATCGGTCTTTTCTTGCCTGGAGTGGAGTTTGAGTGAATAATTGCAGAAAGATAACATTTCACCGCAATTTTAACGCCGTTTACTCAGAAAGCACTTTTGACATCTAGAAACTGAGATGAATAGCCCCAAAGCAGTGGTGTCCCTCCCCTGAACCCTTAACCCTTTATATTTCATCCTCCCTGGTTTGACTGTTTGACTGTGGTGGGCCTGGGGATTTGGAAAGGGCTGATCTTAGCGTTGGTGGTGAAACCTTGAATCGGAACTCCGAGATCTGTTCGTATCAGCGACTGGAGACACCGGGGCTTTAAAGTGGGTCTCAGTCGTGGCTCACTCTCACCTCTGTGTCAGAAGGTCGTGGGTTCGAGCCCCGCTCCGGAGACATAAGCCCATAATCCAGGCTGACACTCCCAGTTCAGTACTGAGGGAGCGCTGCACTGTCTTTCGGATGAGACGTTGAACCGAGGGTCCCGTTTGCCCTTTTACGTGGATGTAAAAGATCCCACGGTGGAAGAAGAGTGGGGGAGTTCACCCCGGCGTCCTGGAGCCAATATTTAGCCCTCATACAACATCAGCAAAAAAAACAAAACAGATGATCTGGTAATTGATCTCATTGCTGTTTGTGGGATCTTGCTGTGCGCAAATTGACTGCTGTGTTTCCCTGCATTACAACGGTGACTACACGACTTCATTGGCTGTAAAGTGCTTTGGGATGTCCTGAGGTCGTGAAAGGCGCTATATAAATGCAAGTTCTTTCTTAAATGGGTGACTGATAACTGGCACAGGGATATGCCAACATCTGCCAGCATCGAGACCAGGGAGCTTCAGAGTGGGCTTCTTGCTGTGGGCACTTGTATTTAGGAGTTAAGCTTTTAACCACTTGGCGCAATTATCTACTGTCTATCTTGGGGGGAGACCCAGCTTTCTGGTCCAGGGGAGTTCTGGCTAATATTTATCCCTCAACCAACATCTAAAAACAGATTATCTGGTCATTATCACATTGCTCTTTGTGGGATCTTGCTGTGCGCAAATTGGCTGCCGCGTTTCCTACATCACAACACTGACTACAATTCAAAAGTACTTCATTGGCTGTGAAGCACTTTGGGATTTCCTGAGGCCATGAAAGACGCTATATAAATGTGAGTTCTTTCTTTTCCTTTCAGGATTTAAACTTTTCTGACGGGGTTTATCTGAGCTCACGTGTTTTGCGAATTTCCCTGCTCAGCTCTAGCCCCGGCCTACACCTAATTGAGATCCAAGCGTCCATGATATGCAAAGGGAGCGGCTGGCACGGTCAAAACTCCTGGGTTTAGGAACATCGGAACAGGAGGAGGCCATTCAGCCCCTCGAGCCTGTTCCGCCATTCAGTCAGAGGCTGGGTATTCTGCGGCGAGTGACTCCCCAAAGCCTTCCCACCATCTACAAGGCACAAGTCAGGAGTGTGATGGAATACTCTCCACTTGCCTGGATGAGTGCAGTTCCAACAACACTCAAGAAACTCGACACCATCCAGGACAAAGCAGCCCGTCCACCACCCTAAACATTCACTCCCTTCACCACCGGCGCACCGTGGCTGCAGTGTGTACCATCCACAGGATGCACTGCAGCAACTCGCCAAGGCTTCTTCGACAGCGCCTCCCAAACCCACAACCTCTACCACCTAGAAGGACAAGAGCAGCAGGCACATGGGAACAACACCACCTGCACGTTCCCCTCCAAGTCACACACCATCCCGACTTGGAAATATATCGGCCGTTCCTTCATCGTCGCTGGGTCAAAATCCTGGAACTCCCTTCCTGACAGCACTGTGGGAGAACCTTCACCACACGGACTGCAGCGGCTCAAGAAGGCGGCTCACCACCACCTTCTCAAGGGCAATTAGGGATGGGCAATAAATGGTGGCCTCGCCAGCGACGCCCACATCCCATGAACGAATAAAAAAAATCAGATCATGGCTGATCTGTATCTTAACTCCATTTACCCGCCTTGGTTCCGTAACCCTTAATACCCTTACCTGACAAAAATCTATCAATCTCAGTTTTGAAGATTTCATTTGACCCCCAGCCTCAACAGCGTTTTTGGAAGGAGAGAGTTCCAGATTTCCACTCTCCTTTGTGTCAAGAAGTGCTTCCTGACATCACCCCTGAACGGTCTAGCTCGAATTTTAAGGTCGTGCTCCCTTGTTCTGGACTCCCCCACGAGAGGAAATAGTTTCTCTCTATCTACCCTATCAAATCTTTTGATCATCTTAAACACCTCAAAATTGTATTGTGTCCAGTTCTGAGCACCGCACTTTAGGAAAGATGTGACGGCCTTAGAGAGGGTGCAGAAGAGATTTACTAGAATGGTTCCAGGGATGAGGGACTTTAGTTACGTGGATAGACTGGAGGAGCTGGGGTTGTTCTCCTTGGAACAGAGAAGGTTGAGAGGAGATTTGATCGAGGTGTTCAAAATCATGAAGGGTCTAGACAGAATAGATAGAGAGAAACTGTTCCCATTGGCAGAAGGGTCAAGAACCAGAGGACATCGATTTAAGGTGATTGGCAAAAGAATGATAGGTGACATGAGGAAAAACTTTTTTACACAGCGGGTGGTTAGGATCTGGAATGCACTGCCCGAGGGGGTGGTGGAGGCAGATTCAATCATGGCCTTCAAAAGTGAACTGGATAAGTACTTGAAAGGAAAAAATTTGCAGGGCTACGGGGAAAGGACGGGGGAGTGGGACCAGCTGGATTGCTCTTGCATAGAGCCGGCGTGGACTCAATGGGCCGAATGGCCTCCTTCCGTGCAGTATCCTTTCTATGACAACCACCCACCTCCCTGAGGAATGGGAAGAATTCCAATCCCACTGGGTTTATCGATCTCTGAAGCACTCCTTTTTTTTCATTCGCTCATGGGATGTGGGGGTCGCTGGCGAGGCCGGCATTTATTGCCCATCCTGAATTGCCCTTGAGAAGGTGGTGGTGAGTCGCCTTCTTGAACCGCTGCAGTCCGTGTGGTGAAGGTTCTCCCACAGTGCTGTTAGGAAGGGAGTTCCAGGATTTTGACCCAGCGACGATGAAGGAACGGCGATATATTTCCAAGTCGGGATGGTGTGTGACTTGGAGGGGAATGTGCAGGTGGTGTTGTTCCATGAGCCTGCTGCTCTTGTCCTTCTAGGTGGTAGAGGTCGCGGGTTTGGGAGGTGCTGTCGAAGAAGTCTTGGCGAGTTGCTGCAGTGCACCCTGTGGATGGTACACACTGCAGCCACTGTGCGCAGGTGGTGAAAGGAGTGAATGTTTAGGGTGGTGGATGGGGTGCCAATCAAGCGGGCTGCTTTGTCCTGGATGGTGTCGAGCTTCTTGAGTGTTGTTGGAGCTGCACTCATCCAGGCAAGTGGAGAGTATTCCATCATACGCCTGACTTGTGCCTTGTAGATGGTGGAAAGGCTTTGGGGAGTCAGGAGGTGAGTCACTCGCCACAGAGTACCCAGCCTTTGACCTGCTCTCGTAGCCACAGTATTTATATGGCTGGTCCAGTTAAGTTTCTGGTCAATGGTGACCCCCAGGATGTTGATGGTGGGGGATTCGGTGATGGTAATGCCGTTGAATGTCATGGGGAGGTGGTTAGACTCTATCTTGTTGGAGATGGTCATTTCCTGGCACTTGTCTGGCGCAAATGTTACTTGCCACTTATCAGCCCAAGCCTGGAAGTTGTCCAGGTCTTGCTGCATGCGGGCTCGGACTGCTTCATTATTTGAGGAGTTGTGAATGGAACTGAACACTGTGCAATCGTCAGCGAACATCCCCATTTCTGACCTTATGATGGAGGGAAGGTCATTGATGAAGCAGCTGAAGATGGTTAGGCCTAGGACACTGCCCTGAGGAACTCCTCCAGCAATGCCCTGGGGCTGAGATGATTGGCCTCCAATAACCACTACCATCTTCCTTTGTGCTAGGTATGACTCCAGCCACTGGAGAGTTTTCCCCCTGATTCCTATTGACTTCAATTTTACTAGAGCTCCTTGGTGCCACACTCGGTCAAATGCTGCCTTGATGTCAAGGGCAGTCACTCTCACCTCACCTCTGGAATTCAGCTCTTTTGTCCATGTTTGGACCAAGGCTGTAATGAGGTCTGGAGCCGAGTGGTCCTGGCGGAACCCAAACTGAGCATCGGTGAGCAGGTTATTGGTGAGTAAGTGCCGCTTGATAGCACTGTCGACGACACCTTCCGTCACTTGGCTGATGATCGAGAGTAGACTGATGGGGCGATAATTGGCCCGTGTCTGTTTTCACGCTTCTGAATCGGAATGTTGACGCTCCGGATAGGGAACTCTTGAAAGAGACGGAGTTGGCTTTGACGATCATTATTTATTTTTATCCTTTTCCCTGTCCGAATTGCTTCGTGCCTGAGCTGAAATCTAGCCGGGCAAAAAAAAAGGGCAGAGGTGCAATATTCCCGAAAGGAAGAAGAAAGGGAAAAAAAATATATATAGATCTGCGGGATAAATAATAATTCATCTCTCTCTTCCAGCCAGTGTGCAAGGAGTGCCATAAAGCTGTCGACAACTCTTGCACGCCGTGTTTATTTTGGCGCCAGATGAAAAGGGGCTCGCGTCTTTGAACTTGTAAATGAGGGAATATTTTTGTTGGAAAGTTGGCCTGGGGTGGCCCGCATCGATTGCTGTAAAACATATCAAGCCAGCCGGATTTTATTTTGTGCCGAGGAACAAAGTGAAGTTAACGGCTGCGATTCCAGGATTGGGAAAACTACTGTGAAGGAATGTCGAACTGTTCTTTACCCTCTCACCCTCTCCTCTCGGGGACCACTGCCTGTCGGGCTCGTAATGAAAGAACGAAAGGATTTGCATTTGTGTCACGCCTGTCACGACCTCAGGATGTCCCAAAGCGTTTTACAGCCAATTAAGTACCTTTTGAAGTGTAGTCACTGTTGTAATGTAGGAAACGCAGCAGCCAATTTGCGCACAGCAAGATCCCACAAACAGCAATGAGAGAATGATCAGAAAATCTGTTTTTAGGTGTCGGCTGAGGAATAAATATTGTCCAGGACACCGGGGAGAACTCCCCTGCTCTTCTTCCAATAGTGCCGTGGGATCTTTTACGTCCACCCGAGAGGGCAGACGGGGCCTGGGTTTCACATCTCATCCGAAAGACGTCACCTCTGGCAGTGCTGCACTCCCCTAGTACTGCACTGGGAGTGTCAGCCTGGATTATGAGCTCAGGCCTCTGGAGAGGGGCTCAAACCCACGACCTTTTGACTCAAGAGGCTACAGTGCTACCCACAGAGCCACGGCCGGCACATACCCGCGTGACTCTTAGCGCGCTGGGATTCGGGCCTGCCGCCGCACGTGCGTGGAGTGCCTAAACGCAGACGCGTGAGATGTCGAGCAAAAGGCTGGCCGGGGAAGGGAGGGGTAATGAGAAGGAAAGCTCCCAGCACCCCCTCCTCATCCCCGGGCCTACTTTTGTGCACAGTTCAGGCCTCTGGGCCTCACATCTCTGAACAGCAGAAGACGCGGAAGTAGCTTCTCAAACAAAGGTGGCCCTCTTCACCTGGTCCTGCTCCACACACGGTTTCCTGACTGACTGCGGGGAGGGAGGGGGGCCTAGGATTAGGCCCAGTCCTGTGGGGAGCCCGCTGCTCTCCCACTGAGTACCTCCCAGCACATCCAAGGCCGTTGAACAGATGGTGCAAATAGGCAGGCTTCCATTTTCATAGTGTCATAGTAGCATCATGGTACGTCACAGTGCAGAGGGAGGCCATTCGGCCCATTATGCCTGGGCCGGCTCTTTGAAAGAGCTATCCAATTAGTCCCACTCCCCTGCTCTTTCCCCAGAGCCCTGTAAATTTTTCCCCTTCAAGTATTTACCCAATTCCCTTTTGAAAGTCACTATTGAATCTGCTTCCACCGCCCTTTCAGGCAGCGCGTTCCAGATCGGAACAACTCTCTGCGTAAAAAAATGTTTCCTCATTTCCCCCTCTGGCTCTTTTGCCGATCACCTTAAATCTGTGTCCTCTGGTTACCGACCCTCCTGTCATTGGAAACAGTTTCTCCTTATTTACTCGATCAAAACCCTTCATGATTTTGAACACCTCTATCAAATCTCCCCTTAACCTTCTCTGTTCCAAGGAGAACAACCCCAGCTTCTCCAGTCTCTCCACATAACTGAAGTCCCTCATCCCTGGTACCATTCTAGTAAATCTCCTCTGCACTATTATTGCCACTATTGCTCCAGCATTCATCGTCCGTCCCTGGTTGCCCCTGAGATGATGGCGGTGGTCGGCCAACCTCTTGGCTGATTGGGTTTCTTTCACAACCGAGCAGCACTTCAGACAGCTTTAAGACCCAAGGTGCAGGAGCTGGAGTCACGTGTAGCTCAGAGGTGTTCCCTGGAGGACCTTTAGTGAGCCAGTTGGGCTTTGACGACAGTCCGGCAGATTTCCTGGATCATTCGTTGCTGGTGCCAGCCTACAAATGACTAGATTTGATTGAATTCAGTCTCACGACTTGCCCTGGTGTGATTTGAACTCACGACCTCTGGGTTACTAGTCCAGGACCACAACCCTAATATGTCATGACACAAATATCCTTCTCCACATGAGTCAAAGGTATCCTTTTTCATTCTAACAGTACTGTTGAGGTACTCCCTGTGGGGCAGTGGTTTAAATACACCCTAAGGTCAATCACAGGCTAATTATTGTTGTTGGAAGAGTCTCTTTACTGGGTCCTCTCTGAGACACAGGCCGGGTTATCTCAAGTTCAGAAGAAACAGCAAATAACTGGCTTTCTTTCTCCTTTTGTACACTATTTCTTAAGATTGTCCAGTTCTGAGGAAATGCATAGAAGTTACAGCACAGTCTGTGTTGGCATTTACAACAACAACTACTTGCATTTATATAGCGCCTTTAACGTAGTAAAACGTCCCAAGACGCTTCACAGGGGGGTAATCAGACAAAAATTGACACCGAGCCACATAAGGAGATATTAGGATAGCTGACCAAAAGCTTAGTCAAAGAGGTAGGTTTTCAGGAGCGTGTTAAAGGAGGAGAAAGAGGCGGAGAGGTTTAGGGAGGGAATTCCAGAGATTGGGCCCTAGGCAGCTGAAGGCACGGCCGCCAATGGTGGAGCGATGAAAATCAGGGATGCGCAAGAGGCCAGAATTGGAGGAGCGCAGAGATCTCGGAGGGGTGTACGGCTGGAGGAGGTCACAGAGATAGGGAAGGGGGGCGAGGCCGTGGAGAGATTTGAAAACAAGGCTGAGAGTTTCAAAATCGAGGCGTGGCCAGACCGGAATTCCCACCCTGTTCCCATATCCCTTCAACCCCCTTTTCCTTTGTCCGCCGATCCAATCTCGTTGTGATTTGTTAGTGTTTCATACGAAAGTGTGACATCTGAAGTATAATGGACTCTCAAAGCTCTTATATTAATAGATACTTACATACATAACTAAATAAATAAAGCAGCTAATTCCAATTGGAAACTGAAGTCTAAAATGATCTGGTTTTGGAAGTTGACAGCAGTGTATTAGTGTGTCAATGGGATGAAACAGTTCACAAAACTATTCACAAGCACTTAGAAAGTAAAAGCAAACCTTTTCCTTTGTTCAAGATAAAGGCATATTTATTGGGCCGCAAGATATTCCCGATACCTCTAGTTCTGTAGAACAAGATCTCCATCTGTCACGCCTTCAACTTGTCACACTGCCACACCACCCTGTCGCGCCTCCACCCTGTCACGCCTCCACCCTGTCACGCCTCCACCCTGTCACGCCTCCACCCTGTCACGCCTCCACCTTGTCCTGTCTCCACCTTGTCCTGTCTCCACCCTGTCACGCCTCCACCCTGTCGCGCCTCCACCTTGTCCTGTCTCCACCTTGTCCTGTCTCCACCCTGTCACGCCTCCACCCTGTCACGCCTCCACCCTGTCACGCCTCCACCTTGTCCTGTCTCCACCCTGTCACGCCTCCACCTTGTCCTGTCTCCACCTTGTCCTGTCTCCACCCTGTCACGCCTCCACCTTGTCCTGTCTCCACCCTGTCACGCCTCCACCCTGTCGCGCCTCCACCCTGTCGCGCCTCCACCCTGTCACGCCTCCACCCTGTCACGCACATCTGACCCTCTCCGTTTGGTCGCTTCAGTTCACTGGGGTATGAATAAGTGTTGGGTCGCCATTTTATTTGATACCCTCTCCACAGTGCGGTGCTCTGAGCTGCTCTCAGTTGTGTGGTTTGCTGATAGTTTTCTCTAAATGCCTTGATTCAGATCAAGTTGTGGCAAACCACCAGACTGATGCTTTGATGGGAACATCTGTAGCCAACAAGGGTCCTCCATCTAAGCCCGTACCAGGAAATCAGTCAATACCCTCCTCCAAACCACAGCTTGATCCTAATTATTACCCGTTTCTCTCGCAATGTCTAACAGCAATCTCTTTCCCCTGAAGCCAGATTGTGTTTTCCTTACACTCCGATTCGGGAAGTGATCAATCTCCCTCGCGAGGCCGAGTAGGCCCGATCCACCTTCACGGCAACCGCAGGGGAGGGTGGCTTTGCTCAGTCATCGCTAAAGGAATAACCCTGGCGAGGGGGCCTAGCAGGCGTTCCCGCTGGGCTCCCCTTCCCAACCGGAATCCGGGGAATGCTGAGAGGCTGAGGGAGAGCGGCTCAGCCAGAATATCGGCGGTTTGCAGCCTGCGGAACGATCACAGGAACGTCTCCCGGCAACACGTCCCCCGCTAGGCCGATCTCACTTAACGCCAAGACCGCTACGATTGGCCCTCCTTTCCTCTCGAGGGCCTGACATTAACAATACGAACTGCAGGCTGCTGCCTGTTCAAAAAATAACTTCCAATGGGATCAGGATTTAATGAATCCATACTTTACCACAAGTCACATTTGATAAATGTGAGGTAACTCAAACCAGATGGATTATAGCTGGTTTCAAATCTTTTTTAAAAAAAAAACGTTTAATCTTGAATTAATATACTGCAGGTCGAGTAAATCTGGATTTAATGAAACCCAGATTTCACAAATATGCACCAACAAAGCCCAGAGTTTTATTACTCAGTACTGTTTTGTGTCCAGATCTACTGTTTATTAACCTGAAATCCAGATTCTATCTTCTCCTAGATTCAATAAATCAGTATTAATCAGTATGGCTCTCACTAGCTCTGGCCCTGATAAAATGCAGGCTTTCTTGGAAGTAACTCAATTTCTCACAAAAGTCCATTCCTCAGATGGTTCATCCATCACCCACTGTGCTCTCTGGCCTACCCTGGCTTCCAGTCCGGCAAAACTTCCAATTTAAAATTCTCATCCACGTGTTCAAATCCCTCCATGGCCTCGCCCCCCTCCCTATCTCTGTGACCTCCTCCAGCTCTTCAACCCTCCGAGATCCCTGCGTTCCTCCAATTCTTGCCTCTTGCGCAGCCCCGATTTTAATCGCTCCGCCATTGGCGGCCATGCCTTCAGCTGCCTCGGCCCTAAGCTCTGGAATTCCCTCCCTAAACCTCTCCGCCTCTCCGCCTCTCTCTCCTCCTTTAATACGCTCCTCAAAGCCGACGTCTTTGACCAAGCTTTTGGTCACCTGTCCAATATCTCGTGGCTCGGTGTCAAATTTTGTTTGAAAACGCTCCTGTGAAGGGCCTTGGGACATTTTGCTACGTTAAAGGTGCTATATAAATGCAAGTGGTTGTTGTTGCGAATGTAACATCAAGTGATTTACAAGCACCAAAATAACCGATTCAGAGGCTAATCCGAAACTCAGCCTTGTTCTGGGCAAGTAGGATCCAAAAGAGACCTAAACTGGGGCAAGATTTGGATGCAGGAGAGAACTGAGCCCAATTTGGAGGAGGGGAAAAGAAAAGACTTGCATTTGTATAGCGTTTTTCACAACCTCCGGACGTCCTAAAGCCGCTTTACGACTTTAAAGAAGTACTTTTTAAAGTGTGGTCACTGTTGCAATGTAGGAAACACGGCAGCCAATTTGCGCACAGCAAGATCCCACAAACAGCAATGTAATAATGACCAGATAATCCGAGTTGAGGTCTTGGTTGAGTGATAAATATTGGACCCAGCAACCTGGGGAGAACTCCCCTGCTCTTCTTCAAAACAGTGGCGTGTGCTGGGTCAGAGTGTCCGAGTGTAGGGCAGTACTGGGCAGAGTGTCAGAGTGTAGGGCAGTACTGGGTCAGAGTGTCAGAGTGTAGGGCAGTACTGAGCAGAGTGTCAGAGTGTAGGGCAGTACTGGGCAGAGTGTCAGAGTGTAGGGCAGTACTGGGTCAGAGTGTCGGAGTGTAGGGCAGTACTGGGTCAGAGTGTCGGAGTGTAGGGCAGTACTGGGCAGAGTGTCAGAGTGTAGGGCAGTACTGGATCAGAGTGTCGGAGTGTAGGGCAGTACTGGGTCAGAGTGTCCGAGTGTAGGGCAGTACTGGGTCAGAGTGTCCGAGTGTAGGGCAGTACTGGGCAGAGTGTCTGAGTGTAGGGCAGTATGGGCAGAGTGTCCGAGTGTAGGGCAGTACTGGGTCAGAGTGTCGGAGTGTAGGGCAGTACTGGGTCAGAGTGTCAGAGTGTAGGGCAGTACTGGGCAGAGTGTCAGAGTGTAGGGCAGTACTGGGTCAGAGTGTCGGAGTGTAGGGCAGTACTGGGTCAGAGTGTCAGAGTGTAGGGCAGTACTGGGTCAGAGTGTCAGAGTGTAGGGCAGTACTGGGCAGAGTGTCAGAGTGTAGGGCAGTACTGGGCAGAGTGTCAGAGTGTAGGGCAGTACTGGGTCAGAGTGTCAGAGTGTAGGGCAGTACTGGGCAGAGTGTCGGAGTGTAGGGCAGTACTGGGTCAGAGTGTCGGAGTGTAGGGCAGTACTGGGCAGAGTGTCTGAGTGTAGGGCAGTACTGGTCAGAGTGTCCGAGTGTAGGGCAGTACTGGGTCAGAGTGTCCGAGTGTAGGGCAGTACTGGGTCAGAGTGTCAGAGTGTAGGGCAGTACTGGGTCAGAGTGTCAGAGTGTAGGGCAGTACTGGGTCAGAGTGTCAGAGTGTAGTGCAGTACTGGGCAGAGTGTCTGAGTGTAGGGCAGTACTGGGTCAGAGTGTCAGAGTGTAGGGCAGTACTGGGTCAGAGTGTCGGAGTGTAGGGTCAGAGTGTAGGGCAGTACTGGGTCAGAGTGTCAGAGTGTAGGGCAGTACTGGGCAGAGTGTCAGAGTGTAGGGCAGTACTGGGTCAGAGTGTCGGAGTGTAGGGCAGTACTGGGTCAGAGTGTCCGAGTGTAGGGCAGTACTGGGTCAGAGTGTCCGAGTGTAGGGCAGTACTGGGCAGAGTGTCTGAGTGTAGGGCAGTACTGGGCAGAGTGTCCGAGTGTAGGGCAGTACTGGGCAGAGTGTCAGAGTGTAGGGCAGTACTGGGCAGAGTGTCGGAGTGTAGGGCAGTACTGGGTCAGAGTGTCGGAGTGTAGGGCAGTACTGGGTCAGAGTGTCCGAGTGTAGGGCAGTACTGGGTCAGAGTGTCAGAGTGTAGGGCAGTACTGGGTCAGAGTGTCAGAGTGTAGGGCAGTACTGGGTCAGAGTGTCAGAGTGTAGGGCAGTACTGGGCAGAGTGTCTGAGTGTAGGGCAGTACTGGGTCAGAGTGTCAGAGTGTAGGGCAGTACTGGGTCAGAGTGTCGGAGTGTAGGGTCAGAGTGTAGGGCAGTACTGGGTCAGAGTGTCTGAGTGTAGGGCAGTACTGGGTCAGAGTGTCAGAGTGTAGGGCAGTACTGGGTCAGAGTGTCAGAGTGTAGGGCAGTACTGGGTCAGAGTGTCCGAGTGTAGGGTCAGAGTGTCAGAGTGTAGGGCAGTACTGGGTCAGAGTGTCTGAGTGTAGGGCAGTACTGGGTCAGAGTGTCAGAGTGTAGGGCAGTACTGGGTCAGAGTGTCGGAGTGTAGGGCAGTACTGGGCAGAGTGTCGGAGTGTAGGGCAGTACTGGGTCAGAGTGTCGGAGTGTAGGGCAGTACTGGGCAGAGTGTCGGAGTGTAGGGCAGTACTGGGCAGAGTGTCGGAGTGTAGGGCAGTACTGGGTCAGAGTGTCGGAGTGTAGGGCAGTACTGGGTCAGAGTGTCCGAGTGTAGGGCAGTACTGGGCAGTGTCAGAGTGTAGGGCAGTACTGGGCAGTGTCCGAGTGTAGGGCAGTACTAGGTCAGAGTGTCGGAGTGTAGGGCAGTACTGGGTCAGAGTGTCGGAGTGTAGGGCAGTACTGGGTCAGAGTGTCAGAGTGTAGGGCAGTACTGGGTCAGAGTGTCAGAGTGTTGGGCAGTACTGGGTCAGAGTGTCAGAGTGTTGGGCAGTACTGGGTCAGAGTGTCAGAGTGTAGGGCAGTACTGGGTCAGAGTGTCCGAGTGTTGGGCAGTACTGGGTCAGAGTGTCAGAGTGTAGGGCAGTACTGGGTCAGAGTGTCCGAATGTAGGGCAGTACTGGGCAGAGTGTCCGAGTCTAGGGCAGTACTGGGTCAGAGTGTCAGAGTGTAGGGCAGTACTGGGTCAGAGTGTCCCAGTGCCAGGCAGTACTGGTGAAGAACAAAGTGCTGAGCATCGAGCGTCATACGAACCCTAGAGCTTGTGGCGTTGGGTCACAGCACAGGGCTGGGAATATCACTTGATACATGGTGCGGAGATCCACTGTCCTGTCATCTCCAGTGCAAAGATGGATTTGCGAAAGCAACAAAGGTTTCTCAAAATGCCTCAGAACCTGAGGTTATCCTGACTGGATTCTGGGTGGTGATCAAGGTTGACATGTTGGAAATGAGTTTGCCTAAAAGTGACTGCATCTGTGCCAGAGGGGTCACCCAATATTGGCCAGCTCTAAACTGGCGTCTTATCCAATGAATATCTGGAGAAATTAAGCTGCACGTACATATTTCATGAGGAAAAACCTGGAGGGACATCAGTAAAAAGCAAGAACTCCAGAAGATTTAATTTGACAACTTGGTAATGATCAGGAATTAGATTTATCAAAAAGCCCCAAGCATGTGAAAGGCGCTATATGAATGAAAGTCCGTGCTTTCATTCTTTTCGATTGCCCAAAATAACACTGCCAATTCGACGTGGATTCAAACCAGTTCAAAGTTACTGGAGGCAATCTGCCACTGCTGTATTGGTAGCCATGATGTGGAGATGCCGGTGATGGACTGGGGTTGACAATTGTAAACAATTTTACAACACCAAGTTATAGTCCAGCAATTTTATTTTAAATTCACAAGCTTTCGGAGGCTTCCTCCTTCCTCAGGTGAACGAAATGAAATCCTCGAAATGAAATCGCATTTATAATTCACAGAACAATGCTTGGTGATTACAGACAGTTTTTTCAACTGCCCGTTGCCAAGGCAATCAGTGTGCAGACAGACAGGTGTTACCTGCAAGATCTCAGAATATACAAATCACCAAACAAAAACAACAAACAAAAAAAAACAGAGATAGAGAGGTAGAAACATAGAAAAGACAGCAACTGACCCGTTATATTAAAAACAGATAACATTTGTTCGCTGGTGGTGTAACGTGTAGCGTGACATGAACCCAAGATCCCGGTTGAGGCCGTCCTCATGGGTGCGGAACTTGGCTATCAATTTCTGCTCGACGATTGCAGACAGAGGGATCCGCGGTACAGCAACCGAAGAGGAAAGAGTCAAACTGGACTCCTCCAGAGGGTCGCTGCCCTCAGCTTGACATGCATGCTCAAGCTGTCAGGAAATGCGTCAATGCCAGATTCATCAGCCGCACTCAGAAGACAGTCCAGAATGTCACCCGAGCACAACGCAACGCCATCAACGCTCTCAAGACCAACCGCAACATCGTCATCAAACCAGCGGACAAAGGAGGAGCCATTGTCATACAGAACAGAACGGACTATTGCAAAGAAGCATACCGACAACTGGACAACCAGGAACACTACAGACGGTTACCCGCAGATCCGACCAAAGAACACACCCACCAGCTCAACAAACTGATCAAGACCTTCGATCCAGACCTTCAAAGCATCCTACGCACTCTCATCCCACGTACTCCCCGCGTGGGAGACTTCTACTGCCTCCCAAAGATACACAAAGCCAACACACCTGGACGTCCTATCGTATCAGGCAACGGAACCCTGTGTGAGAACCTCTCTGGATACATCGAGGGCATCCTGAAACCCATCGTACAGGGAACCCCCAGCTTCTGTCGCGACACTACAGACTTCCGACAAAAACTCAGTACCCACGGACCAGTTGAACCAGGAACACTTCTCACCACGATGGACGTCTCGGCACTATACACCAGTATCCCCCACGATGACGGCATCGCTGCGACAGCATCAATACTCAACACCAACAACAGCCAATCTCCAGACGCTATCCTACAACTCATCCGCTTCATCCTGGATCACAATGTCTTCACCTTCGACAACCAGTTCTTTACCCAAACACACGGAACAGCCATGGGGACAAAATTCGCATCCCAATACGCCAACATTTTCATGCACAAGTTCGAGCAGGACTTCTTCACTGCACAGGACCTCCAACCAACGCTATACACCAGATACATCGACGACATTTTCTTTCTATGGACCCACGGCAAGGAATCACTAAAGAGACTACACGATAACATCAACAAGTTCCATCCCACCATCAAGCTCACCATGGACTACTCCTCAGAATCAGTTTCTTTCTTGGACACACGAATCTCCATCAAAGACGGGCACCTCAGCACCTCACTCTACCGCAAGCCCACAGACAACCTCACGATGCTCCACTTTTCCAGCTTCCACCCTAACCACGTCAAAGAGGCCATCCCCTATGGACAGGCCCTGCGAATACACAGGGTCTGCTCAGACGAGGAGGAACGCGATGGACACCTACAGACGCTGAAAGACGCCCTGGTAAGAACGGGATATGACGCTCGACTCATCGATCGACAGTTCCGACGGGCCACAGCAAAAAATCGCATAGACCTCCTCAGGAGACTAACACGGGACGCAACCAACAGAGTACCCTTTGTCGTCCAGTACTTCCCCGGAGCGGAGAAACTACGCCATGTTCTCCGCAGCCTTCAACATGTCATCAATGACGACGAACACCTCGCTATGGCCATCCCCACACCTCCACTACTCGCCTTTAAACAGCCACCCAACCTCAAACAGACCATCGTTCGCAGCAAATTACCTAGCTTTCAAGAGAACAGCGTCCACGACACCACACAACCCTGCCACGGTAACCTCTGCAAGACATGCCAGATCATCGACACAGATACCACCATCACACGAGAGGACACCACCCACCAGGTGCATGGTTCATACTCCTGTGACTCAGCCAACGTTGTCTACCTCATACGTTGCAGGAAAGGATGCCCCAGAGCATGGTACATTGGTGAGACCATGCAGACGCTGCGACAACGGATGAACGGGCACCGCGCAACAATTGCCAGACAGGAGGGTTCCCTCCCAGTCGGGGAACACTTCAGCAGTCATGGACATTCATCCACCGACCTTCGGGTAAGCGTACTCCAAGGCGGCCTTCGAGACACACGACAACGCAAAATTGTCGAGCAGAAATTGATAGCCAAGTTCCGCACCCATGAGGACGGCCTCAACCGGGATCTTGGGTTCATGTCACGCTACACGTTACCCCACCAGCGAACAAATGTTATCTGTTTTTAATATAACGGGTCAGTTGCTGTCTTTTCTATGTTTCTACCTTTCTATCTCTGTTTTTTTTTGTTTGTTGTTTTTGTTTGGTGATTTGTATATTCTGAGATCTTGCAGGTAACACCTGTCTGTCTGCACACTGATTGCCTTGGCAACGGGCAGTTGAAAAAACTGTCTGTAATCACCAAGCATTGTTCTGTGAATTATAAATGCGATTTCATTTCGAGGATTAGACCTGGATCACATTCTCCTCCCCCGTTAGACCTAATGGGGGAGGAGAATGTGATCCAGGTCTAATGGGGGAGGAGAATGTGATCCAGGTCTCATGGAGGAAGGAGAATGTGATCCAGGTCTAATGCGGGAGAAGAATGTGATCCAGGTGTAATGGGGGAAGAATGTGATCCAGGTCAAACGGGGGAGGGAGAATGTGATCCCGGTCCAATGGGGGAGGGAGAATGTGGTCCAGGTCTAATGGAGAGTGAGAATGTGATCCAGGACGAATGGGGAAGGGAGAATGTGATCCCGGTCCAATGGGGGAGGGAGAATGTGATCCAGGTCTAATGGGGAGGAGAATGTGATCCAGGTCCAATGGAGAGGGAGAACGTCATCCAGGTCTCATGGAGAGGGAGAATGTGATCCAGGTCTAATGGGGAGGGAGAATCTGATCCAGGTCTAATGGGGAGGGAGAATCTGATCCAGGTACAATGGGGAAGGAGAATGTGATCCTGGTCCAATAGGGAAGGAGAATGTGATCCTGGTCTAATGGGGGAGGAGAATGTGATCCTGGTCTAATGGGGGAGGAGAATGTGATCCAGGTCTCATGGGGGAGGGAGAATGTGATCCAGGTCTGATGGAGAGGGAGAATGTGATTCAGGTCTAATGGGGGAGGAGAATGTGATCCAGGTCTCATGGGGGAGGGAGAATGTGATCCAGGTCTGATGGAGAGGGAGAATGTGATTCAGGTCTAATGGAGGAGAATGTGATCCAGGTCTAATGGCGGAGAATGTGATCCAGGTCTAATGGAGAGGGAGAATGTGATTCAGGTCTAATGGAGAGGGAGAATGTGATCCAGGTCTATTGGGTGAGGGAGAATATGATCCAGGTCTAATGGGGGAGGAGAATGTGATCCAGGTCTAATGGAGGAGAATGTGATCCAGGTCTAATGGGGGAGGAGAATGTGATCCAGGACTCATGAGGTGGGGAGGGGGGAGAATGTGATCCAGGTCTAATGGGGGAGGAGAATGTGATCCAGGACTCATGAGGTGGGGAGGGGGGAGAATGTGATCCAGGTCTAATGGGGGAGGGAGAATGTGATCCAGGTCTCATGGGGGAGGGAGAATGTGATCCAGGTCTAATGGGGGAGGGAGAATGTGAGGGAGGTTTAATGGAGGAGGAGAATGTGATCCAGGTCTAATGGAGAGGGAGAATGTGATTCAGGGCTAATGGCTGAGGAGAATGTGATCCAGGTCTGATGGGGGAGAATGTGATCCAGGTCTAATGGGGGAGGGAGAATGTGATCCAGGTCGAACAGGGGATGGAGAAATTGATCCAGGTCTAATGGGGAGGATAATGTGGTCCAGGTCTAATGGGGGAGGAGAATGTGATCCAGGTCTAATGGGGGATGGAGAAAGTGATCCAGGTCTAATGCGGGAGAAGAATGTGATCCAGGTGTAATGGGGGAAGAATGTGATCCAGGTCAAACGGGGGAGGGAGAATGTGATCCGGGTCCAATGGGGGAGGGAGAATGTGGTCCAGGTCTAATGGAGAGTGAGAATGTGATCCAGGACGAATGGGGAAGGGAGAATGTGATCCAGGTCTAATGGAGAGGGAGAACGTCATCCAGGTCTAATGGGGAGGGAGAATCTGATCCAGGTCCAATGGGGAAGGAGAATGTGATCCAGGTCTCATGGAGAGGGAGAATGTGATCCAGGTCTAATGAGGGAGGAGAATGTGATTCAGGTCTAATGGGGAAGGAGAATGTCGTCTCAGTCCAAAAGGGAAGGAGAATGTGATCCAGGTCCAATAGGGAAGGAGAATGTGATCCTGGTCTAATGGAGAGGGAGAATGTGATCCAGGACTAATGGAGAGGGAGAATGTGATCCAGGTCTAATGGAGAGGGAGAATGTGATCCAGGTCTAATGGAGAGGGAGAATGTGATCCAGGTCTATTGGGTGAGGGAGAATGTGATCCAGGTCTAATGGGGGAGGAGAATGTGATCCAGGTCTAATGGAGGAGAATGTGATCCAGGTCTAATGGGGGAGGAGAATGTGATCCAGGACTCATGAGGTGGGGAGGGGGGAGAATGTGATCCAGGTCTAATGGGGGAGGAGAATGTGATCCAGGACTCATGAGGTGGGGAGGGGGGAGAATGTGATCCAAGTCTAATGGGGGAGGGAGAATGTGATCCAGGTCTCATGGGGGAGGGAGAATGTGATCCAGGTCTAATGGAGAGGGAGAATGTGATTCAGGTCTAATGGAGGAGGAGAATGTGAGGGAGGTTTAATGGAGGAGGAGAATGTGATCCAGGTCTAATGGAGAGGGAGAATGTGATTCAGGGCTAATGGGTGAGGAGAATGTGATCCAGGTCTGATGGGGGAGAATGTGATCCAGGTCTAATGGGGGAGGGAGAATGTGATCCAGGTCGAACAGGGGATGGAGAAATTGATCCAGGTCTAATGGGGAGGATAATGTGGTCCAGGTCTAATGGGGGAGGAGAATGTGATCCAGGTCTAATGGGGGATGGAGAAAGTGATCCAGGTCTAATGCGGGAGAAGAATGTGATCCAGGTGTAATGGGGGAAGAATGTGATCCAGGTCAAACGGGGGAGGGAGAATGTGATCCAGGTCCAATGGGGGAGGGAGAATGTGGTCCAGGTCTAATGGAGAGTGAGAATGTGATCCAGGACGAATGGGGAAGGGAGAATGTGATCCAGGTCTAATGGAGAGGGAGAACGTCATCCAGGTCTAATGGGGAGGGAGAATCTGATCCAGGTCCAATGGGGAAGGAGAATGTGATCCAGGTCTCATGGAGAGGGAGAATGTGATCCAGGTCTAATGAGGGAGGAGAACGTGATTCAGGTCTAATGGGGAAGGAGAATGTGATCCAGGTCTCATGGAGAGGGAGAATGTGATTCAGGTCTAATGAGGGAGGAGAATGTGATTCAGGTCTAATGGGGAAGGAGAATGTGGTCTCAGTCCAAAAGGGAAGGAGAATGTGATCCAGGTCCAATAGGGAAGGAGAATGTGATCCTGGTCCAATTGGGGAGGAGCATCTCAACCAGGTCTAATGGGGGATGGAGAAAGTGATCCAGGTCGAATGGAGGAAGGAGAATGTGATCCAGGTCTAATGGAGAGGGAGAATGTGATCCAGGTCTTATGGGGCAGGGAGAATGTGATCCAGGTCTACTGGAGAGCGAGAATGTGATCCAGGTGTAATGGAGAGGGAGAACGTCATCCAGGTCTAATGGGGAGGGAGAATCTGATCCAGGTCCAATGGGGAAGGAGAATGTGATCCAGGTCTCATGGAGAGGGAGAATGTGATCCAGGTCTAATGGAGGTGGAGAATGTGATTCAAGTCGAATGGAAGAGAATGTGATCCAGGTCTAATGGGGGAGGAGAATGTGATCCAGGTCTAATGGGGGAGGAGAATGTGATCCAGGTCTAATGGGGGAGGGAGAATGTGATCCAGGTCTAATGGGGGAGGAGAATGTGATCCAGGTCTAATGGGGGAGGGGAATGTGATCCATGTCTAATGGGGGAGGGAGAATGTGATCCAGGTCAAACGGGGGAGGGAGAATGTGATCCAGGACTAATGGGGGAGAAAAATGTGATGCAGGTCGAACGGAGAGGGAGAATGTGATTCAGGTCCAATGGGGGAGGGAGAATGTGATCCAGGTCAAACGGGGGAGAAGAATGTGATCCAGGTCTAATGGAGAGGGAGAATGTGATCCAGGTCTGATGGAGAGGGAGAATGTGATCCAGGTCTGATGGAGAGGGAGAATGTGATTCAGGTCTAATGGAGAGGGAGAATGTGATTCAGGTCTAATGGAGAGGGAGAATGTGATCCAGGTCGAATGGAAGAGGAGAATGTGATCCAGGTCTCATAGAGAGGGAGAATGTGATTCAGGTCTAAAGGGAAGAGTAGAATCTGATCCGGGTCTAATGTGATCCAGGTCGAATGGGTGAGGGAGAATGTGATCCAGGTCTCATGGGGGAGGGAGAATGTGATCCAGGTGTAATGGGGGAGAATGTGATCCAGGTCAAACGGGGGAGGGAGAATGTGATCCAGGTCTAATGGGGGAGGGAGAATGTGATCCAGGACTAATGGAGGAGGGAGAATGTGATCCAGGTCTAATGGGGGAGGGGAATGTGATCCAGCTCCAATGGGGAGGGAGAATGTGATCCAGGTTGAATGGGGGAGGGGAATGTGATCCAGGTCTCATGGGGAGGGAGAATGTGATCCAGGTCTAATGGAAAGGTAGAATGTGATCCAGGTCTAATGGAAAGGTAGAATGTGATCCAGGTCTAATGGGGGAGGAGAATGTGATCCAGGTCTAATGGGGGAGGAGAATGTGATCCAGGTCTAATGGGGGAGGGGAATGTGATCCATGTCTAATGGGGGAGGGAGAATGTGATCCAGGTCAAACGGGGGAGGGAGAATGTGATCCAGGACTAATGGGGGAGAAGAATGTGATCCAGGTCTAACGGAGAGGGAGAATGTGATTCAGGTCTAATGGGGGAGGGAGAATGTGATCCAGGTCTCACGGGGAGGAGAATGTGATCCAGGTCTAATGGGGGAGGAGAATGTGATCCAGGTCTAATGGAGAGGGAGAATGTGATCCAGGTCTAATGGAGAGGAGAATGTGATCCAGGTCTAAAAGGGAGGAGAATGTGATCCAGGTCTAATGGAGAGGGAGAATGTGATCCAGGTCTGTGGGAGTGAGAATGTGATCGAGGTCTAATGGAGAGGAGAATGTGATCCAGGTCCATGGGAGTGAGAAAGTGATCCAGGTCTAATGGGGGAGGAGAATGTGATCCAGGTCTATGGGAGTGAGAATGTGATCCAGGTCTCATGGGGGAGGAGAATGTGATCCAGGTCGAAGGGAGGAGAATGTGATCCAGGTCTAGGGGAGGAGAATGTGATCCAGGTCTCATGGGGGAGGAGAATGTGATCCAGGTCTAAGGGAGGAGAATGTGATCCAGGTCCAATGGGGGAGGAGAATGTGATCCAGGTCTCATGGGGGAGGAGAATGTGATCCAGGTCTAAGGGAGGAGAATGTGATCCAGGTCTAGGGGAGGAGAATGTGATCCAGGTCTAATGGGAGGAGAATGTGATCGAGGTCGAGGGGAGGAGAATGTGATCCAGGTCTAATGCGGGAGCAGAATCTGATCCAGGTCTAATGGGGGAGGAGAATGTGATCCAGGTCTAATGGGGGAGGAGAATGTGATCCACGTCTAATGGAGACGGAGAATGTGATCCAGGTCCAATGGAGAGGAGAATGTGATCCAGGTCTAATGGGGGAGGAGAATGTGATCCACGTCTAATGGAGACGGAGAATGTGATCCAGGTCCAATGGAGAGGAGAATGTGATCCAGGTCTAATGGGGAGGAGAATGTGATCCAGGTCGAATGGAGAGGGAGAATGTGATCCAGGTCTAATGGAGAGAAGAATGTGATCCAGGTCTAAAAGGGAGGAGAATGTGATCCAGGTCTAATGGAGAGGGAGAATGTGATCCAGGTCTATGGGAGGAGAATGTGATCCAGGTCTAATGGGGGAGGAGAATGTGATCCAGGTCGAAGGGAGGAGAATGTGATCCAGGTCTAATGGAGACGGAGAATGTGATCCAGGTCGAATGGGGAGGAGAATGTGATCCAGGTCTATGGGAGGAGCATGTGATCCAGGTCTAATGGGGGAGGAGAATGTGATCCAGGTCTAAGGGAGGTGAATGTGATCCAGGTCTCGGGGAGGAGAATGTGATCCAGGTCTAATGGGGAGGAGAATGTGATCCAGGTCTAATGGGAGGAGAATGTGATCCATGTCTAACGGGGGAGGGAGAATGTGATCCAGGTCTAATGGGGAGGAAAAAGTGATCCAGGTCCAATGGGGGAGGGAGAATTTGTTCCAGGTCTAATGGGACGGAGAATGTGATCCAGGTATAATGGGGGTGAGAAACTGATCCAAGTATAATGGAGGAGGGAGAATGTGATCCAGGTCTAATGGAGGAGGGAGATTGTGATCCAGGTCTAATGGGGGAGTGAGAATGTGATCCAGGTCTAATGGGGGAGGGGAATGTGATCCAGGTCTAAGGGAGGAGAATGTGATCCAGGTCGAATGGGAGGAGAATGTGATCCAGGTCTCAGGGAGGTGAATGTGATCCAGGTCGAGGGGAGGAGAATGTGATCCAGGTCTAATGCGGGAGGAGAATCTGATCCAGGTCTAATGGGGGAGGAGAATGTGATCCAGGTCTAATGGAGGATAGAGAAAGTTATCCCGGTCTAATGTGGAGGAGATTGTGATCCAGGTCTAATGGAGAGGGAGAATGTGATCCAGGTCTAATGGAGAGAAGAATGTGATCCAGGTCTAAAAGGGAGGAGAATGTGATCCAGGTCTAATGGAGAGGGAGAATGTGATCCAGGTCTATGGGAGGAGAATGTGATCCAGGTCTAATGGGGGAGTGAGAATGTGATCCAGGTCTAATGGGGGAGGGGAATGTGATCCAGGTCTAATGGGGGACGGGAATGTGATCCAGGTCCAATGGGGAGGGAGAATGTGATCCTGGTCTAATGGGGGAGGGGAATGTGATCCAGGTCTCATGGGGAGGGAGAATGTGGTCCAGGTTTAATGGGGGAGGAGAATGTGATCAGGTCTAATGGGGGAGGGAGGTTGTGATCCAGGTCTAATGGGGAGGGAGAATGTGGTCCAGGTCTAATGGGTGAGGGTGAATGTGATCCAGGTCTAATGGAGAGGGAGAATGTGATCCAGGTCTAATGGGGGAGGGGAATGTGATCTCGGTCTCATGGGGGAGGAGAATGTGATCCAGGTCTAATGGAGAGGGAGAATGTGATCCAGGTCTAAAAGGGAGGAGAATGTGATCCAGGTCTAATGGGGGATGAGAATGTGATCCAGGTCTAATGGGGAGGAGAATGTGATCCAGGTCTAATGGGGGAGGAGAATGTGATCCAGGTCTAATGGGGGAGGAGAATGTGATCCAGGTCCAATGGAGACGGAGAATGTGATCCAGGTCTAATGGGGAGGAGAATGTGATCCAGGTCTAATGGGGAGGAGAATGTGATCCAGGTCTAATGGAGAGGGAGAATGTGATCCAGGTCTAATGGGGAGGAGAATGTGATCCAGGTCTATGGGAGGAGAATGTGATCGAGGTCTAATGGGGGAGGAGAATGTGATCCAGGTCAAAAAGGGAGGAGAATGTGATCCAGGTCTGATGGAGAGGGAGAATGTGATCCAGGTCAAATGGAGACGGAGAATGTGATCCAGGTCTAATGGAGAGGAGAATGTGATCCAGGTCTAATGGGGAGGAGAATGTAATCCAGGTCTATGGGAGTGAGAATGCGATCCAGGTCTAATGGGGAGGAGAATGTGATCCAGGTCTCATGGGGGAGGAGAATGTGATCCACGTCTAAGGGAGGAGAATGTGATCCGGGTGGAGGGGAGGAGAATGTGATCCGGGTCTAATGGGGGAGGAGAATGTGATCCAGGTCGAAGGGAGGAGAATGTGATCCGGGTCTAATGGGGGAGGAGAATGTGATCCAGGTCCAATGGGAGGAGAATGTGATCCAGTCGAGGGGAGGAGAATGTGATCCAGGTCTAATGGGAGGAGAATGTGATCCAGGTCTGTGGGAGGAGAATGTGATCCAGGTCTAATGGGGGAGGAGAATGTGATCCAGGTCCAATGGGGAGGAGAATGTAATCCAGGTCCAATGGGGGAGGAGAATGTGATCCAGGTCTAACGGGAGGAGAATGTGATCCAGGTCTGTGGGAGGAGAATGTGATCCAGGTCTAATGGGGGAGGAGAATGTGATCCAGGTCCAATGGGGAGGAGAATGTGATCCAGGTCCAATGGGGGAGGAGAATGTGATCCAGGTCTAATGGGGGAGGAGAATGTGATCCAGGTCTAATGGAGGAGAATGTGATCCAGGTCTAATGGAGGAGAATGTGATCCAGGTCTAATGGAGGAGAATCTGATCCAGGTCTAATGGAGACGGAGAATGTGATCCAGGTCTAATAGGGAGGAGAATGTGATCCAGGTCTAATGGGGGAGGAGAATGTGATCCAGGTCTAATGGAGAGGGAGAATGTGATCCAGGTCTAATAGGGAGGAGAATGTGATCCAGGTCTAATGGGGGAGGAGAATGTGATCCAGGTCTAATGGAGAGGGAGAATGTGATCCAGGTCTAATGGGGAGGAGAATGTGATCCAGGTCTAATGGAGAGGGAGAATGTGATCCAGGTCTAATGGAGGAGGAGAATGTGATCCAGGTCTAATGGGGAGGGAGAATGTGGTCCAGGGTTAATGGGGGAGGAGAATGTGATCCAGGTCTAATGGGGAGGAGAATGTGATCCAGGTCTAATGGAGAGGGAGAATGTGATCCAGGTCTAAAAGGGAGGAGAATGTGATCCAGGTCTAATGGGGGAGGAGAATGTCATCCAGGTCCAATGGGGGAGGAGAATGTCATCCAGGTCCAATGGGGGAGGAGAATGTGATCCAGGTCCAATGGAGAGGAGAATGTGATCCAGGTCAAAGGGAGGAGAATGTGATCCAGGTCTATGGGAGAAGAATGTGATCCAGGTCTAGGGGAGGAGAATGTGATCCAGGTCTAATGGGGGAGGAGAATGTGATCCAGGTCTAACGGGAGGAGAATGTGATCTAGGTCTATGGGAGAAGAATGTGATCCAGGTCTAGGGGAGGAGAATGTGATCCAGGTCTAATGGGGGAGGAGAATGTGATCCAGGTCTAACGGGAGGAGAATGTGATCCAGGTCTATGGGAGGAGAATGTGATCCAGGTCCAATGGGGGAGGAGAATGTGATCCAGGTCTGATGGAGAGGAGAATGTGATCCAGGTCTAATGGAGAGGAGAATGTGATCCAGGTCTATGGGAGGAGAATGTGATCCAGGTCCAATGGGGGAGGAGAATGTGATCCAGGTCTGATGGAGAGGAGAATGTGATCCAGGTCTCATGGAGACGGAGAATGTGATCCAGGTCTAATGGGGGAGGAGAATGTGATCCAGGTCTAATGGGGAGGAGAATGTGATCCAGGTCTATGGGAGAGGGAGAATGTGATCCAGGTCTAATGGAGAGGGAGAATGTGATCCAGGTCTCATGGGGGAGGAGAATGTGATCCAGGTCTAATGGAGAGGGAGAATGTGATCCAGGTCTAATGGGGAGGAGTATGTGATCCAGGTCTATGGGAGGAGAATGTGATCCAGGTCTAATGGGGGACTAGAATGTGATCCAGGTCTCAGGGAGGAGAATGTGATTCAGGTCTCGGGGAGGAGAATGTGATCCAGGTCTAATGGGGGAGAAGAATGTGATCCAGGTCTAATGGGGGAGGGGAATGTGATCCATGTCTAATGGGGGAGGAGAATGTGATCCAGGACTAATGGGGGAGGGGAATGTGATCCAGGTCTAATGGGGGAGGAGAATGTGATCCAGGTCTAATGGGGGTGGGGAATGTGATCCAGGTCTAATGGGGGAGGGGAATGTGATCCATGTCTAATGGGGGAGGAGAATGTGATCCAGGACTAATGGGGGAGGGGAATGTGATCCATGTCTCATGGGGGAGGAGAATGTGATCCAGGTCTAATGGGGGTGGGGAATGTGATCCAGGTCTAATGGGGGAGGAGAATGTGATTCAGGTCTAATGGGGAGGGAGAATGTGATCCAGGTCCAATGGGGAGGGAGAATGTGATCCAGGACTAATGGGGTCTGAGAATGTGATCCAGGTCGAAAGGGGAGGGAGAATGTGATCCAGGTCTAATGGAGGAGGGAGAATGTGATCCAGGACTAATGGAGGAGGGAGATTGTGATCCAGGTCTAATGGGGGAGTGAGAATGTGATCCAGGTCTAAAGGGGGAGGGGAATGTGATCCAGGTCTAATGGGGAGGGAGAATGTGATCCAGGTCTAATGGAGAGGGAGAATGTGATCCAGGTCTAATGGGGAGGGAGAATGTGATCCAGGTCCAATGGGGAGGGAGAATGTGATCCTGGTCTAATGGGGGAGGGAGAATGTGATCCAGGTCTAATGGGGGAGGGGAATGTGATCCATGTCTAATGGGGGAGGAGAATGTGATCCAGGTCTAATGGGGAGGGAGAATGTGATCCAGGTCTAATGGGGAGGGAGAATGTGATCCTGGTCTAATGGGGGAGGGGAATGTGATCCAGGTCTCATGGGGAGGGAGAATGTGGTCCAGGTTGAATGGGGGAGGAGAATGTGATCCAGGTCTAATGGGGGAGGGAGATTGTGATCCAGGTCTTATGGGGAGGGAGAATGTGATCCAGGTCGAATGGGGGAGGGAGAATGTGATCCAGGTCTCATGGAGAGGGAGAATGTGATCCAGGTCTAAAAGGGAGGAGAATGTAATCCAGGTCGAATGGGGGATCAGAATGTGATCCAGGTCTAATGGGGAGGAGAATGTGATCCAGGTCTAATGGGGGAGGAGAATGTGATCCAGGTCCAATGGGAGGAGAATGTGATCCAGGTCTAATGGGGGAGGGGAATATGATCCATGTCTAATGGGGAGGGATAATGTGATCCTGGTCTAATGGAGGAGGGAGAATGTGATCCAGGACTAATGGAGGAGGGAGATTGTGATCCAGGTCTAATGGGGGAGGGGAATATGATCCATGTCCAATGGGGGAGGAGAATGTGATCCAGGTCCAATGGGGAGGGAGAATGTGATCCTGGTCTAATGGGGGAGTGAGAATGTGATCCAGGTCTAATGGGGGAGGGGAATGTGATCCATGTCCAATGGGGAGGGAGAATGTGATCCTGGTCTAATGGGGGAGGGGAATGTGATCCAGGTCTCATGGGGAGGGAGAATGTGGTCCAGGTCTAATGGGGGAGGAGAATGTGATCCAGGTCCAATGGGGAGGGAGAATGTGATCCTGGTCTAATGGGGGAGGGGAATGTGATCCAGGTCTCATGGGGAGGGAGAATGTGGTCCAGGTTGAATGGGGGAGGAGAATGTGATCCAGGTCTAATGGGGAGGTCGAATGTGGTCCAGGTCGAATGGGGGAGGGGAGTGTGATCCAGGTCTCATGGAGAGGGAGAATGTGATCCAGGTCTAATGGAGAGGGAGAATGTGATCCAGGTCTAATGGAGAGGGAGAATGTGATCCAGGTCTAATGGAGAGGGAGAATGTGATCCAGGTCTAAAAGGGAGGAGAATGTGATCCAGGTCTAATGGAGAGGAGAATGTGATCCAGGTCTAATGGGGAGGAGAATGTGATCCAGGTCTAATGGGGGACGAGAATGTGATCCAGGTCTAATGGGGGAGGAGAATGTGATCCAGGTCTAATGGAGAGGATATTGTGATCCAGGTCTAATGGGGAGGAGAATGTGATCCAGGTCTAATGGAGAGGGAGAATGTGATCCAGGTCTAATGGAGAGGGAGAATGTGATCCAGGTCTAATGGAGAGGGAGAATGTGATCCAGGTCTAATGGGGAGGAGAATGTGATCCAGGTCTAATGGAGAGGAGAATGTGATCCAGGTCTAATGGGGAGGAGAATGTGATCCAGGTCTAAAAGGGAGGAGAATGTGATCCAGGTCTAATGGAGAGGGAGAATGTGATCCAGGTCTAATGGAGACGGAGAATGTGATCCGGGTCTAGGGTAGGAGAATGTGATCCGGGTCTAATGGGGGAGGAGAATGTGATCCAGGTCAAATGGGGGAGGAGAATGTGATCCAGGTCTAATGGAGGAGAATGTGATCCAGGTCGAATGGAGACAGAGAATGTGATCCAGGTCCAATGGGGTCTGAGAATGTGATCCAGGTCTAATGGAGACGGAGAATGTGATCCAGGTCTAATGGAGAGGGAGAATGTGATCCAGGTCTAATGGAGAGGGAGAATGTGATCCAGGTCTAATGGAGACGGAGAATGTGATCCAGGTCTGATGGGGAGGAGAATGTGATCCAGGTCTAATGGGGGAGGAGAATGTCATCCAGGTCCAATGGGGGAGGAGAATGTGATCCAGGTCTAATGGGGAGGAGAATGTGATCCAGGTCTAATGGGGAGGAGAATGTGATCCAGGTCTAATGGGGGAGGAGAATGTGATCCAGGTCTAATGGAGACGGAGAATGTGATCCAGGTCTGATGGAGAGGAGAATGTGATCCAGGTCTAATGGAGAGGGAGAATGTGATCCAGGTCTAACGGAGAGGAGAATGTGATCCAGGTCTAATGGAGGAGGAGAATGTGATCCAGGTCTAACGGAGAGGAGAATGTGATCCAGGTCTAATGGAGAGGATATTGTGATCCAGGTCTCATGGGGGAGGAGAATGTGATCCAGGTCTAATGGAGTGGAGAATGTGATCCAGGTCTCATGGGGGAGGAGAATGTGATCCAGGTCTAATGGGGAGGAGAATGTGATCCAGGTCTGTGGGAGGAGAATGTGATCCAGGTCTAATGGGGGACTAGAATGTGTTCCAGGTCTCAGGGAGGAGAATGTGATTCAGGTCTCGGGGAGGAGAATGTGATCCAGGTCTAATGGGGGAGGAGAATGTGATCCAGGTCTAATGGGAGGAGAATGTGATCCAGGTCTAGGGGAGGAGAATGTGATCCAGGTCTGAGGGAGGAGAATGTGATCCAGGTCTATGGGAGGAGAATGTGATCCAGGTCCAATGGGAGTGGAGAATGTGATCCAGGTCTAATGGGGAGGAAAATGTGATCCAGGTTTAATGGGGGAGGAGAATGTGATCCAGGTTTAATGGGGGAGGAGGATGTGATCCAGGTCTTGGGGAGGAGAATGTGATCCAGGTCAAATGGGGAAGGAGAATGTGATCCAGGTCTAATGGGGAGGAGAATGTGATCCAGGTCTAATGGAGGAGGAGAATGTGATCCAGGTCTAACGGAGAGGAGAATGTGATCCAGGTCTAATGGAGGAGAATGTGATCCAGGTCCAATGGGAGTGGAGAATGTGATCCAGGTCTAATGGGGAGGAAAATGTGATCCAGGTTTAATGGGGGAGGAGAATGTGATCCAGGTTTAATGGGGGAGGAGGATGTGATCCAGGTCTAATGGGGAGGAGAATGTGATCCAGGTCAAATGGGGAAGGAGAATGTGATCCAGGTCTAATGGGGAGGAGAATGTGATCCAGGTCTAATGGGGAGGAGAATGTGATCCAGGTCTCATGGGGAAGGAGAATGTGATCCAGGTCTAATGGGGAGGAGAATGTGATCCAGGTCTCATGGGGAAGGAGAATGTGATCCAGGTCTAATGGAGAGGGAGAATGTGATCCAGGTCTAATGGAGAGGGAGAATGTGATCCAGGTCTGATGGGGAGGAGAATGTGATCCAGGTCTAATGGAGCGGGAGAATGTGATCCAGGTCTGATGGGGAGGAGAATGTGATCCAGGTCTAATGGAGCGGGAGAATGTGATCCAGGTCTAAGGGAGGAGAATGTGATCCAGATCTAATGGGGAGGAGAATGTGATCCAGGTCTAATGGGGAGGAGAATGTGATCCAGGTCTAATGGAGAGGGAGAATGTGATCCAGGTCTAATGGGGGAGAATGTGATCCAGGTCTAATGGAGAGGGAGAATGTGATCCAGGTCTAATGGGGTCTGAGAATGTGATCCAGGTCTGATGGGGAGGAGAATGTGATCCAGGTCTAATGGAGAGGGAGAATGTGATCCAGGTCTAATGGGGGAGAATGTGATCCAGGTCTTAGGGAGGAGAATGTGATCCAGGTCTAATGGGGGCTGAGAATGTGATCCAGGTCTAATGGGAGGAGAATGTGATCCAGGTCTAATGGGAGGAGAATGTGATCCAGGTCTAATGGGAGGAGAATGTGATCCAGGTCTAATGGGAGGAGAATGTGATCCAGGTGTCTGGGAGAGAGAATGTGACCCAGGTCTAAGGGAGGAGGGAGGAATGAGGTTTGGGGAGAATGTGCTCTTGGTCTAACTGGGGCAGGGTGTGGGGCGGCTGGGTGGAAGAGTTTATTAACAAATGTGCGTTTCACCCGTCAACCAAAGGTTTCTTTTGTTTAGAAAGCGGCAGGGTCCATTTCTCCCCCCCGATGAACTGAGCTTTCCGTTCGGTGCTCAGTGAACGGTGTAATCTCTAACAGAAGTTGCCCTTGTTCAGGAAGGCCTCAAATCGTTCATTTCCTGTCGGCCGTTGGCTTCATTCCTGTGCCCAAAAAAGGCCGGCACATCCCATCTGGTGAAAATTAGACCCTGAGGTAATTCCCTGACCTTGGGACATCCTGTGATGCTTCCCAGAGCGGAGCAACTTTGCAGCACCTTTCGTGGCAGGGAGCGAGAGGAAGCTTCAATCTGAGCTGACAGTCTTGGCTCTGTCCTGCTTCGCCACACCATCCCAGGAACCTAATTGTCTGGGACGAGCGAACAACAGAACACCTGTCGCACAGCTTGGTGAGGTCAATCACTGCCCACCAGATCATCACATCTCACGGTAAAGAGACGGGAGTCTGCCGTGGCTCAGTGGTAGCACTCTCGCCTCAGAGTCTAGAAGATTTGTGAGTTCGAGTCCCCACTCCCAAGTCTTGAGTACAAAATCCAGGCTGCTACTCCCAGTGAGGGAACGCGGTCGCGTCTTTTGGATGAGATGTTAAACCAAGGCCCTGTCTACCTTCTCAGGGTATAAAAGATCCCACAGCACTATTGGAAGAAGAGCAGGGGAGTTCTCCCCGGTGTCCTGGGCCAATATTTATCCCTCGACCAACATCACTGAAACAGATTATCTGATAATTATCTCATCGCTATTTGTGGGATCTTGCTGTGCGCAAATTGGCTGCCCCGTTTCCTACATCACAACAGTGACTACACTTCAAAAGTACTTCATTGGCTGTGAAGCGCTTTGGGACGTCCTGAGGTCGTGGAAGGCGCTATATAAATGCAATTTCTTTCTTTCATCTTTCCTCTTCCCTTCCCCCCTGCACCCCCAGGCCGTGCAAATGGACCAGGCAAATTAAAAATCCGCACACCGTCTTCCTTTGAGGTCCCCTATTAAGGGGCGGAAAGGATCCATAATGTGCATCTAAATTGGCCCACAAACACTAAAAGCATGGGCACTCTTGGTTTCAAGGGCTGATACCTCTTGGTTCAGCCCTACCACCACTGGACAAGCAGGCGAACAGGGGCAGTTTAACCTGGAACTGGTGCCGGGCCTGTCCAAAGAGGGCAGAGCAGACGTCGAAAAGATTCCTGTTGGAGCATTCGGTGCAAATGTGTTCTCACACCTTCCGCGCATCAACAGAACTTGCACTGCCCGCTTTGCAGTCGAAGGACTGTGCCCGCTTGGCGCGGCCGAAAGCTGGCACCAGCCCCAAATGGAACGTCCCTCTGCGTGAGACGGTGTTTAGCAATCCGTCGCTCGTTCAGGTTCAGGAGGGAATTGTGCAGTGGTGCTCACTCATCTCTCGCTGGTTGCTGCCTCTTTCGACAGGGACCCTGAACCTTGAAGCTTGGTCTCCCCCGAAGATAAACAAGCAGATAATTGCGCCATAGAGGTTAAAAAGCTTAACTCGTAAATACACGTGCAACAACAGCAAGAAGCCCACTCTGAAGCTCCCTGGTCTCGATGCCGGGATATGTTGACATATCCCTGTGCCAGTTATCAGTCACCCATTTAAGAAAGAACTTGCATTTCTATAGCGCCCTTCACAACCTCAGGACGTCTTCACAGCCAATGAAGTACTTTTGAAGGGTAGTCACTGTTGTAATGTCAGAAACACAGCAGCCAATTTACACACAGCAAGCTCCCACAAACAGCAATGTGATCGGACCAGATTATCTGTTTTTTAGTGATGTTGGTTGAGGGATAAATATTGGCCCAGGACACCAGGAGGAAGTCGCCTGCTCCAAATAGTGCCATGGGATCATTTACATCCAGCTGAGTGGGCAGATAAGGCCTCAGTTTAACATCTCATCCGAAAGACACCACCTCCAACAGTGCAGCACTCCCTCAGTTCTGCACTGGGCGTGTCAGCCTGGATTCTGTGCTCATGTCTCTGGAGTGGGAATTGAACCGATAACTTTCTGACTCAGAGGTGAGAGTGCTACCCACTGAGCCACGGCTGACACACGAACAAGAGCAGCGGGGTGGGGATGAACCTCAGGCACAGGCCTGTCCTCTGACTCGGCCTTGTGCCTGAAAAAAAGGCGCAAATGCACGCCTCCCAGGTCGGCAGGGGTTCGAGGGCATCCCATAGTGCCCAAGTCCACTGGGCACCCCTGCACGGGGGTTGCTAAGCGACCGTGGCCCCTGTTAAATGAGGCAGGAGGCGGGGAACTTTATACAGGACAGTCTCCCCTCTGAAGTTTAAGTCCATGTTTGCATTTGTCTCCCTACGTCTAATGGATCCTGGTCTAGGATTTAGCGAACAGTAAACAGCCCTTTCAAAACCTCCAGGCCCACAAGCTGCAAACTGGTTGAAGCAGCGAGGAAGAAATCTAAGAACAAATGAAATATGAAAAAAAAATGTATCGATACTTGTTCAGACCACACTTGGGATTACTGTGCACAGTTCTAGTCTCCATATACCTTGTTTAGACCGCACTTGGGATTACTGTGCATTGTTCTGGTCTCCATATACCTTGGTTAGACCACACTTGGAGCACTGTGCACAGTTCTGGTCTCCATATACCTTGTTTAGACCGCACTTGGGATTACTGTGCACAGTTCTGGTCTCCATATACCTTGTTTAGACCACACTTGGAGTACTGTGCACAGTTCTGGTCTCCATAAACCTTGTTTAGACCACACTTGGGATTTCTGTGCACAGTTCTGGTCTCCATATACCTTGGTTAGCCCACACTTGGAGTACTGTGCACAGTTCTGGTCTCCATATACCTTGGTTAGACCACACTTGGAGTACTGTGCACAGTTCTGGTCTCCATATACCTTGATTAGACCACACTTGAAGCACTGTGCGCAGTCCTGTTCGCCATATTACAGAAAGGATATCGAGGCATTGGAGGCACAAAAGATTTACAAGGATGATAAAAGAATTGAGAGGATATCTTTATCAGGAAAGATTGAGCAGGCTGGGACTCTTTTCTCCAGAAAAGAGAAGACCGAGGGGTGACCTGATAGAGATCTTGAAGATTATGAAAGGGTTTGATAGGGTAGAATCATAGAATCATAGAAGTTTACAACATGGAAACAGGCCCTTCGGCCCAACATGTCCATGTCGCCCAGTTTGATAGGGTAGATGTAGAGAAGATGTTTCCACTTGTGGGGGAGACCAGGATTAGGGTCATAAATATAAGACAGTCACTAATAAATCCAATAAGGAATTCAGGAGAAACTTCTTTACCCAGAGAGTGGTGAGAATGTGGCACTCTCTACCACAAGGTGTAGTTGAGGCAAATAGCAGAGATGCATTTAAAGGGAAGCTAGATAAACACATGAGGGAGTAAGGAATCAAAGGATATGCTGATAGGGTTAGATGAAGACGGGTGGGAGGAGGCTCGTTTGGAGATAAACACCAGCGTAGACCAGTTGGGCCGAATAGCCTGTTTCTGTGCTGTAGACGATGTAAATCTATACGTATATATGTGTGTAACTGGGCAAAGCCTCAAGGGTGGAAAGGAGTCCTAGTTTGGAGAGCCTTGCTGTGCAATATTCGGGTGACATGGCGATGACTAGGCGGGGGCGGAGGTGGAGGGAGGTGAAAGGAGAGGAAACAGGAGCATTTACTGTTTAGAAAAAATGAGCCACTTATGAAGGACATCAGCACAAGGCCTGCGCTCATAACAATCTGCAACGAGCCTGGCCAACTAGGCTGGGATTCAGCTGCACTGGGGCCTGACCATTATTTAGTTAAGTGAGTGGAGTCAGGAAAAGCAGCCTCCTGTCACCACTCTCATCTCGAATCCACTAACTTGTTTGTTCCCTGTCTTCATTCTTTGGGGTGTGTGTGTGTGTGTGTGTATTATTTTCAGACCATCTGAACCCCACTCCACCAAGCTCACATTTCCCCGTCCCTCCCTCCCTCCCCTGCTGGTTTCACCTGGTGGGCGAGGCCTCGCTGCGAGTCTATTTTTGGAAGAGAGCATAGCTCACGGAAACAGCTGTGCCGGAGTTTGCATTCCCTCTGGAGTCTCTCCGAGCTGCCTGCTCCCAACAGGACAACCTCTCTCTCCAACCCCCTCCCACCACTCCATCACACTTGATATGGGGGGGGGCGGTATTAACCCCTTCATCACCGCACACCAGCACCATCTTCCCAGATCTTAAGTCGCACCGAACTGTGCACTGTGGCGCTCAGTCATTTCGTAAGGACGATAGCGATGGGGTCCTCCAACAAGAAATAGTGCCGTCTGAAGAGGTTTAATGGGACATTTCGACCTGTCATGGTGATCAGTGTCAGAGCTTGGAAAGGCGGACTCTCCATTTCTGGCACCCAGGAATAGATCCAGGGTCAGATACAGAGTAAAGCTCCCTCTACACTGTCCCATCAAACACTCCCAGGGCAGGTACAGCACGGGTTAGATACAGAGTAAAACTCCCTCTACACTGTCCCGTCAAACACTCCCACGGCAGGTACAGCACGGGTCAGATACAGAGTAAAGCTCCCTCGACACTGTCCCATCAAACACTCCCAGGGCAGGTACAGCACGGGTTAGATACAGAGTAAAGCTCCCTCTACACTGTCCCATCTAACACTCCCAGGGCAGGTACAGCACAGGTTAGATACAGAGTAAAGCTCCCTCTACACTGTCCCATCAAATACTCCCAGGGCAGATACAGCACGGGTTAGATACAGAGTAAAGATCCCTCTACACTGTCCCATCAAACACTCCCAGGACAGGTACAATACGGGTTAGATATGTGTGTGTGTGTTTTTTTTTTATTCATTCATTGGATGTGGGCGTCGCTGGCGAGGCCGGCATTTATTGCCCATCCTGAATTGCCCTTTGAGAAGGTGGTGGTGAGCCGCCTTCTTGAACTGCTGCAGTCCGTGTGGTGAAGGTTCTCCCACAGTGCTGTTAGGAAGGGAGTTCCAGGTTTTTGACCCAGTGACGATGAAGGAACGGTGATATATTTCCAAGTCGGGATGGTGTGTGACTTGGAGGGGAACGTGCAGGTGGTGTTGTTCCCATGTGCCTGCTGTTCTTGTCCTTCTAGGTGGTAAAGGTTACGGGTTTGGGAGGTGCTGTCGAAGAAGCCTTGGCGAGTTGCTGCAGTGCATCCTGTGGAAGGTACACACTGTAGCCACAGTGCGCCGGTGGTGAAGGGAGTGAATGTTTAGGGTGGTGGATGGGGTGCCAATCAAGCGGGCTGCTTTGTCCTGGATGGTGTCGAGCTTCTTGAGTGTTGTTGGAGCTGCACTCATCCAGGCAAGTGGAGAGTATTCCATCACACTCCTGACTTGTGCCTTGTAGATGGTGGAAAGGCTTTGGGGAGTCAGGAGGTGAGTCACTCGCCGCAGAATACCCAGCCTCTGACCTGCTCTTGCAGCCACAGTATTTATATGGCTGGTCCAGTTAAGTTTCTGGTCAATGGTGACCCCCAGGATGTTGATGGTGGGGGATTCGGCGATGGTAATGCTGTTGAATGTCAAGGGGATGTGGTTAGACTCTCTCTTGTTGGAGATGGTCATTGCCTGGCACTTGTCTGGCACGAATGTTACTTGCCACTTATGAGCCCAAGCCTGGATGTTGTCCAGGTCTTGCTGCATGCGGGCTCGGACTGCTTCATTATTTGAGGGGTTGCGAATGGAACTGAACACTGTGCAATCATCAGCGAACATCCCCATTTCTGACCTTATGATGGAGGGAAGGTCATTGATGAAGCAGCTATAGATGGTTGGGCCTAGGACACTGCCCTGAGGAACTCCTGCAGCAATGTCCTGGGGCTGAGATGATTGGCCTCCAACAACCACTATCATCTTCCTTTGTGCTAGGTATGACTCCAGCCACTGGAGCGTTTTCCCCCTGATTCCCATTGACTTCAATTTTACTAGGGCTCCTCGGTGCCACACTCGGTCAAATGCTGCCTTGATGTCAAGGGCAGTCACTCTCACCTCACCTCTGGAATTCAGCTCTTTTGTCCATGTTTGGACCAAGGCTGTAATGAGGTCTGGAGCCGAGTGGTCCTGGCGGAACCCAAACTGAGCATCGGTGAGCAGGTTATTGGTGAGTAAGTGCCGCTTGATAGCACTTACTCACCAATAACCAATGATGGAGGGAAGGTCATTGTTGAAGCAGCTGAAGATGGTTCGGCCCAGGACACTGCCCTGAGAAACTCTTCACACTGCATATGTCTGTGCATGTGTGTCTGAGTCTGTATTTATGTGTATGTGTGAGAGAGTGTGTGTGTGTGTGTGTGTGTGTACATATAAGTGTGTGCATGTCTATAGTTGTGTGGGTATATATGTGCCTGTATGTATATGTGTGTGTATTTGTGTGTGTATGTGAGTTTTTGTGTGTGTCTGTTTGCGTGTGTATTTGTGTGTGTGTATTTGTGTGTGTATCTGTGCATGTGTGTATGCGTATGTGTGTATTTGTGTGTGTGTGTGTCTGTGCATGTGAATTTGTGTGTGTATGTGTATGTCCCTGTGTGTGTCTGTGTGTATGTCTGTCTGTGTGCATGTATGTGTGTGTATGTATGTGTATGTGTATATTTGTGTGTGTATCTGTGTATTTGTGTGCGTGTATGTGTGTCTGTGCGTGTGTATTTGTGTAGGTGTGTGTGTCGCTGTGTGTGTGTCTGTGTGTGTGTCTGTGTGTGCGAACGTGCGCGTGCGCTGGGTGAAGTCAGGATTGGGTTCGTTGCCCCCCCATGGTTGAACAGCCTGCTGATACCCACTGCCAAGACTCAGATACAAAGGGTGCTCACTTGGTCTGAGGGCTGCTGTGAAGAGTCAGTGTCGAGAGAGGAGTTGGTGATGGTCAGAGGGGGGGTAGCAGGAGTCGGGGGGGGGGGGTGGGGTGTAGCGGGAGACGGGGGAGGGCAGCGGGAGTGGGGGCGAATGTCACCCCTTCACCCAGCCGCTGTAGTCCTGCTCCTCTCCCAGGAGGGGGGGGGGGGGGGGAGTGGCCTGCTGCCGTCAGGCGTCCCGCTCCTCCAACACACGGCCTGAGCAAACGAAACAGATTGACATTGTTTACACAAGAGCCTCAAATTCAAAACAGCTGCAAATTCCACCTAAGCCCTCGTTGCTGCTTGCTGCTGCTGCTCAGGCCCTCACACCCAGGCTGGACGGCAGTGGTTGCTCTGCCCTACGGCCTTTCCCACAATCTAAACTTAGGGAGAGTTCAGAGCAGATTTTAAACCGAGCCTGAACATACAGGCCGCCACCAGTCCCCAATCTTCAAACAGTGTCGGGCAGAACCTAAAAAAGGGATATCGAGGCACTGGAGAAGATGCAGAGAAGATTCACAAGGATGATATCAGGAAAGGCTGAACAGGCTGCGGCTCTGGAAAAGAGAAGGCCGAGGGGTGACCTGATAGAGGCCTTTAAAATTATGAAAGGGTTCGACAGGGTCGATGTAGAATGTTTCCACTTGTGGGGGAGACCAGAACCAGAGGTCATAAATGTAAAATAGACGCTAATAAATCCAATAGGGAATCAAGGAGAAACTCCCTTTACCCAGAGAGCGGTGAGAATGTGGAACTCACTACCACAAGGAGTAGTTGAGGCGAATAGCAGAGATGCATTTAAGGGGAAGGACACGAGGGAGAAAGGAATAGCAGGCCCTCGATGTAACGGGAGTTCCAGCTGCCTGCGAGGGCAGTCGCCGCCAGTCCAGCTTGTGGAAAAGGGTTGGTGTACGGGGCGAGCCGATGGGGCGCGATTCGGCTGAGGGTGCTGGTCGGGAGAGGGGTGGGACATTTCGACCCATTCCCGAATGAGCCATGGGGCTGAAAGGGTTAAAACAGTCTTCCATCTGAGCAAACGGAACCAGCTGTCCCTTTAAATCTGCTTCGGCCGCACTCAGCTCTGAGGCCTGGTCCCCCTCTGTTGCCTCACTCACTGTGTTTGGGTGACAAGCTGCTGCACAATCCCGGAAGGTGGGGGGGGGGTGGCGATATTTTGGGGCCTAGGCCAGGGCCAAAGTCCAACGCACTGGCCCAAGGAGAGCGGAAACCTGGGTGGAGACTGCGGACAACCCTTGATAAGAACACAAAAAAAACGTTGAATGGCGAAAGGTCACAAGGCAAAGGTCACCGAGGCAAACACATCAACCATGTCGGATGCAGTAAAATCCCACAAAGAGCAGGGGCGGGGGGGGGGCGGGGGGGGGGGGTGGTTTCCCCCACTGCAGGAGGGATATTGGCCAAGGGAACGAGCTGCTCATCTTCCAATAGGAACAGGAGTAGGCCATTCAGCCCCTCGAGCCTGTTCTGCCATTCGATCAGATCACAGCTGATCTGGACCATAACTCCACTTACCCGCCTTTTCTCCATCTCCTTCGATGCCATTACCCAACAAAAATCTATCGAGCTCAGTCTTGAACATTTCAATTGTCCCCCAGCAGCCACAGCCTTTTGGGGGGGAGAGAGCTCCTGATTTTGACTACCCTTAAAGGGGTCATAACATTAAACTTAGAGCCAGGTCATTCAGGAGTGAAATCAGGAAGCACTTTATCACACAAAGGGTATGGAAATCTGGAACAGGGATTCCTTTATTGCCAGGGGCGATTGAGGCAGATACTGTAACATCAGTTAAACAGGAATTGGTGTTTGAAAAAGAGAATTATAAACAGATACGGGGAAAGGACAGGGGTAGGGGATTGGAGTTGACATCTCTAGTCTTCCCTCAACCGAAACCACCAAAACAGATGATCTGCTCATTATCACGTTGAGTTGGGGGGATCTTGCTGTGCGCAAATTGGCTGCTGCGTTTCCCACATTACAACAGTGACGACACTTCTAAAGTACTTCATTGGCCGAGAAGCGCTTTGGGACGTCTTGAGGTCGTGAAAGGCGCAATAGAAATGCAAGTCTTTTCCTTCTTTCAAACCCTGAATGCTTATTGAGCAGGCAGCTTCCTGAGGAGATGACATGTCTGCGTATTTGGACGTCCTTTCCGTGAAACCAGCCTCTTGGCAAGCATGGCGCTCGATCGGCAGCCCATCCGCCACCCTAAATATTCACTCCCTTCACCACTGGCGCACAGTGGCTGCAGTGTGTACCATCCACAGGATGCACTGCAGCAACTCGCCAAGGCTTCTTCGACAGCACCTCCCAAACCTGCGACCTCTACCACCCAGAAGGACAAGAGCAGCAGGCACATGGGAACAACACCACCTGCACGTTCCCCTCCAAGTCACACACCATCCCGACTTGGAAATATATCGGCCGTTCCTTCATCGTCGCTGGGTCAAAATCCTGGAACTCCCGACCGAACAGCACTGTGGGAGAACCTTCACCACACGGACTGCAGCGGTTCAAGAAGGCGGCTCACCACCACCTTCTCAGGGGGCAACTAGGGATGGACAGTAAATGCCGGCCTCGCCAGCAACATCCGCATCCTGAGAATGTTTTTTTTTAAGTTTGAAAGAGCCATGACAACATCATATTGCAGGAGTTCCTCAGGGCAGTGTCCTAGGCCCAACCATCTTCAGCCGCTTCATCAATGACGTTCCCTCCATCATAAGGTCAGAAATGGGGATGTTCGCTGATGATTGCACAGTGTTCAGTTCCATGTGCAACCCCTCAGATAATGAAGCAGTCCGAGCCCGCATGCAGCAAGACCTGGACAACATCCAGGCTTGGGCTCATAAGTGGCAAGTAACATTCGCGCCAGACAAGTGCCAGGCAATGACCATCTCCAACAAGAGAGAGTCTAACCACATCCCCTTGACATTCAACAGCATTACCATCGCCGAATCCCCCATCATCAACATCCTGGGGGTCACCATTGACCAGAAACTTAACTGGACCAGCCATATCAATACTGTGGCTACAAGAGCAGGTCAGAGGCTGGGTATTCTGCGGCGAGTGACTCACCTCCTGACTCCCCAAAGCCTTTCCACCATCTACAAGGCACAAGTCAGGAGTATGATGGAATACTCTCCACTTGCCTGGATGAGTGCAGCTCCAACAACACTCAAGAAGCTCGACACCATCCGGGACAAAGCAGCCCGCTTGATTGGCACCCCATCCACCACCCTAAACATTCACTCCCTTCACCACCGGCGCACAGTGGCTGCAGTGTGTACCATCCACAGGATGCACTGAAGCAACTCGCCAAGGCTTCTTCGACAGCACCTCCCAAAGCCGCAACCTCTACCACCTAGAAGGACAAGAGCAGCAGGCACATGGGAACAACACCACCTGTATGTTCCCCTCCAAGTCACACACCATCCTGACTTGGAAATATATCACCGTTCCTTCATCGTCACTGGGTCAAAATCCTGGAACTCCCTTCCTAACAGCACTGTGGGAGAACCTTCACCACACGGACTGCAGCGGTTCAAGAAGGCGGCTCACCACCACCTTCTCAAGGGCAATTAGGGATGGGCAATAAATGCCGGCCTCGCCAGCGACGCCCACGTCCCATGAATGAATAAAAAAAATGTAGCCATACAAGAGGCCCCGTATCTGGCTCGGCCGAGAGTGGGGGAACAAGAGGCCCGGGGAGGACAGCAAACTAGGTGGCCAGAGAGTACGCTGGTGTGAGGAACAGCTGTGAGCCATTTTTCGCAATTTGACCCGGAGAACAGTTCCAATAAAAGAGAATAGCTTCAGCGGTGCAGCGAACTCTCCCCCATAAATCGTAAACATTTTAAGTACAGTTTGTCGCAATATTTGCCGCAGCAAAATGAAGTTATAATTAGGCGAACGGATAGGAGTTTCTGCGGCCGCAGATGAGATTCCAGGATGGTATGTTGCCTCCCTGGTACCAGGGTCAAGGTTGTTACTGAGCGGCTGCAGAACATTCTGGAGGGGGGTGGGGTGAACAGCCAGAAGTCGTGGTCCATATCGGTACCAACGACAGGTAGAAAGAGGGATGAGGACCTGCAGGCAGATTTTAAGGAGTTAAAAAATAGGACCTCAAAGGTACGAATCTCCAGATTACTCCCGGTGCCACACCCTAGCAAATATAGAAATAGGAGGATAGAGCAGATGAATGCATGGCTGGAGAGATGGTGCAGGAGGGAGGGCTTTAGATTCCTGGGGCATTGGGACCGGTTCTGGGGGAGGTGGGAATGAGCTATGGAGTCCAGAGGAGGCAGGCTCTCTGCTTGATTGACTAACCACTTGAACCAATAAGAATGTACATGTACGCCCATATTCTATGATAGACTGATATTGCTGATTGAACTGTATAAATGTGGGGGGCATCCTTTGTCCGGCGAAGTGGTAGTTCTGACTATGGTCAGAACAGGACTTCCCTTGAGCTCAAGTTTCTTTTAATTAAAATTCTTCCTTGTCTGAAAATAAGTGTTTGGAGTTAATGCATTGTATATAAGGGGTAATTAAGTTTTCGACAGGACCTGTACAGGTCAGACAAGTTGCACCTCCAGGACGAATATCCTCGTGGGGAGGTTTGCTCGTGTTGTTGGGGAGGGTTTAATCTAGCTTAGCAGGGGGATGGGAACCTGAGCGTAGATTCAGAAGGGAGCGAAGCAGAGCTGGAAATGGAAGGCAGAAAATTAGTTGGTGAGTTTGGAAGGCAGAGGAAACAAAGGTTAGAAACTAGACTTCAAAGGAGTTTGGCAGTGCTTAATGGCACGTACCTCAATTCAAGGAGTCTAGTGAATAAGGCAGATGAGCTAAGGGCACAGATAGACACATGGCAGTACGATATCTTAGCTATTACAGAAACATGGCTTAAACAGGGGCAGGAATGGCAGCTCAATGTTCCTGGTTACAGGGTTTTCAGACGAGATAGAGAGGGGGATAAAAAAGGAGGAGGGGGTGACTATATTGGTTGAGCTAAAGAACTTGTAAACAATTTTACAACACCAAGTTATAGTCCAGCAATTTTATTTTAAATTCACAAGCTTTCGGAGATTTTCTCCTTCCTCAGGCAAATGTTTCAAGATCTCCTTGAAGCCTACGCATTTATACATATTGAACAATAATAAATGGTGTTTACAGACTGCCCCTGCAACTGCCCGTTGCTAAAGAACAAAAAAGGGGCAGTCTCACTGCTGGGAGTGGACGATAAACCCCCAAACAGTCAGAGGGAGATAGAAGAGCAAATATGGAGGCAAATTTCTGAGAAGTGCTAAAACAATAGGGCAGTGATAGTAGGGGATTTCAACTACCCAATTATTAACTGGGATAGAATCAGTGCAAAAGGTATAGAGGGCGCAGAATTCTTAAATTGCATTCAGGAGAACTTTTTTAGCCAGTACGTAGCAAGCCCAACAAGAGAGGGGGCAGTTCTGGATTTAGTTTGAGGGAATGAAGCTGAGCAGGTGGAACGAGTATCAGTGGGAGAGCATTTAGCTGGTAGGGATCATAATTCAGTTAGATTTAGTATAGTTATGGAAAAGGACAAAGACAGAGCAGGAGTAAAAGTTCTCAATTGGGGAAAGGCCAATTTTACTAAGCTGAGAAGTGATTTAGCAAAAGTGGACTGGAAACAGCTACTTGAAGGTAAATCAGTGTCAGAGCAGTGGGAAGTATGCACAGGAGAGATTCAAGGGGTTCAGAGTAAACATGTTCCCACAAAGAAAAAGGGTGGGACTGCCAAATCTAGAGCCCCCTGGATGACAAGGAGCATACAGGGTACAATAAGGCAAAAAAGGGAAGCTTATGTCAGATACCAAGAGCTCAATACTGCAGAAAGCCTAGAGGAGTATAGAAAGTGCAGGGGTGAAATTAAAAAGGAAATTAGGAAAGCAAAGAGAGGGCATGAAAAAATACTGGCAAGTAAAATTAAGGAAAACCCAAAAATGTTTTATAAATACATAAAGAGCAAGAGGGTAACTAAGGAAAGAGTACTTTGCATCAGTCTTCAAAAAAGAGGGAGACGATGCTGAGATTGTAGTTAAGGAGGAGGAGTGTGAAATATTGGATGGGATAAACATTGTGAGAGAGGAGGTATTAAGGGGTTTAGCAACTTTGAAAGTAGATAAATCGCCAGGCCCGGATGAAATGTATCCCAGGCTGTTAAGAGAAGCAAGGGAGGAAATAGCGGAGGCTCTGACCATCATTTTCCAATCCTCCCTGGCTACAGGTGTGGTGCCGTAGGATTGCTAACATTGTACCCTTGTTAAAAAAGGGAAAATGAGATAGATCAAGTAATTACAAGCCTGTCATTCTAACCTCAGTGATGGGCAAATTATTGGAACCAATTCTGAGGGACAGCATAAATCGTCATTTAGAAAGGCACGGGTTAATCAAGGACAGTCAGCATGGATTTGTTAAGGGAAGGTCATGTCTGACTAACTTAATTGAATTTTTTGAGGAGATAACAAGGAGGGTCGATGAGGGTAGTGCATGTGATGTAGTCTACATGGATTTTAGCAAGGCTTTTGACAAGGTCCCACATGGCAGACTGGTCAAAAAAGTAAAAGCCCATGGGATCCAAGGGAAAGTGGCTAGTTGGATCCAAAATTGGCTCAATGGCAGGAAGCAAAGGGTAATGGTTGACAGGTGCTTTTGCGACTAGAAGGCTGTTTCCAGTGGGGTTCTACAGGGCTCAGTACGAGGTCCCTTCTTTTTGTGGTATATATTAATGATTTGGACTTGAATGTGGGGGACTCGAACAAGAAGTTTGCAGATGATACAAAAATTGGCCGTGTGGTTGACAGTGAGGAGGAAAGCTACAGACTACAGGAAGATATCAATGGACTGGTCAGGTGGGCAGAAAAGTGGCAAATGGAATTCAATCCAGAGAAGTGTGAGGTAATGCATTTGGGGAGGGCAAATAAATGGGAGGATACTGAGAGGTGTAGAGGAACAGAGGGACCTTGGAGTGCATGTCCACAGATCCCTGAAGGTAGCAGGACAGGTAGATAAGGTGATTAAAAAGGCATACGGGATACTTTCCTTTATTAGCCGAGGCACAGAATATAAGAGCAGGGAGGTTATGCTAGAACTGTATAAAACATTGGTTAGGCCACAGCTTGAGTACTGCGTACAGTTCTGGTCACCACATCACAGGAAAGATGTGATTGCACTAGAGAGGGTACAGAGGAGATTTACAAGGATGTTGCCACGGCAGGAGAATTTTATCTATGAGAAAAGATTGGATAGGCTGGGGTTGTTTTCTTTGGAACAAAGAAGGCTGAGGGGAGATTTAATTGAGGTGTATAAAATTATGACTGGACTAAATAGAGCGGATAGGGAGGACCTATTTCCCTTAGCAGAGGGGTCAGTGACCGGGGGACATAGATTTAAAGTAATTGGTAGAAGGATTAGAGGGGAGCTGAGGAGAAATATTTTCACCCAGAGGGTGGTGGGGGTCTGGAACTCACTGCCTGAAAGGGTGGGAGAGGCAGAAACCCTCAACTCATTTAAAAAGTACTTGGATGTGCACCTGAAGTGTCGTAACCTACAGGGCTACGGACCAAGTGCTGGGAAGTAGGATTAAGCTGGATCGCTCTTTTCCGGCCGGCACGGACACGATGGGCTGAATGGCCTCCTTCTGTGCCGTAACTTTCTATGATTCTAACATCCTTCCAGTCGCACTGCGATACTCCAGTCATTCCCTGGTGCAAACCCCTCTTGTGGTCACTCCACATTGACTGTGTCAGCCATGGCTCAGTGGGTAGCACTCTCACCTTCTGACTTAAAAAGTTGTGGGTTCAAGTCCCCCTCCAGAGACTTGGGCTCAAACTCTAGGCTCACTCTCCCAGTGCAGTACCGAGGGAAGGCAGCACTGTTGGCGATGCCATCTTTCAGATAAGACTTTAAACTAAGACCCCATCTGCCACACTCAGGTGGATGTAAAAGATCCTGTGACACTATTTTGAAGAGAAGGGGAGTTCTCCCCGGTGTCCTGGTCAATATTTATCCCTCAACCAACATCACTAAAACAGATGGTCTGGTCATTATCTCATTACTGTTTGTGGGATCTTGCTGTGTGCAGAATGGCAGCCCCGTTTCCTACATTACAACAGTAACTACACTTCAAAAGTACTTCATTGGCTGTGAAATGCTTTGGGACGTCCTGAGGTCGTGTAAGGTGCTATATAAATGCAATTTCTTTCCTTCTTTTAAATTCAATGCATTTGAGCATTATTTAACAGGGGCAGGGTGGAGGCAAGGTCGGGGAGGGGGGGAGTTTTAACTGAAAAGCAGCCCTCTGTCTGGGGTCCTGTATGTGGCCCTCTGTCTGGGGTCCTGTATGTGGCCCTCTGTCTGGGGTCCTGTATGTGGCCCTCTGTCTGGGGTCCTGTATGTGGCCCTCTGTCTGGGATCCTGTACGTGGCCCTCTGTCTGGGGTCCTGTACGTGGCCCTCTGTCTGGGATCCGGTATGTGGCCCTCTGTCTGGGGTCCTGTACGTGGTCCCCTGTCTGGGGTCCTGTACGTGGCCCTCTGTCTGGGGTCCTATACGTGGCCCTCTGTCTGGGGTCCTGTACGTGGCCCCCTGTCTGGGGTCCTGTACGTGGTCCCCTGTCTGGGGTCCTGTACGTGGCCCTCTGTCTGGGATCCTGTACGTGGCCCTCTGTCTGGGATCCTGTACGTGGCCCTCTGTCTGGGATCCTGTACGTGGCCCTCTGTCTGGGATCCTGTACGTGGCCCTCTGTCTGGGATCCTGTATGTGGCCCTCTGTCTGGGATCCTGTATGTGGCCCTCTGTCTGGGGTCCTGAACGAGTCCCTCTGTCTGGGATCCTGTATGTGGCCCTCTGTCTGGGGTCCTATACGTGGCCCTCTGTCTGGGGTCCTGTACGTGGCCCCCTGTCTGGGGTCCTGTATGTGGACCTCTGTCTGGGGTCCTGTACGTGGCCCTCTGTCTGGGATCCTGTATGTGGCCCTCTGTCTGGGGTCCTATACGTGGCCCTCTGTCTGGGGTCCTGTACGTGGCCCCCTGTCTGGGGTCCTGTATGTGGACCTCTGTCTGGGGTCCTGTATGTGGCCCTCTGTCTGGAGTCCTGTACGTGGCCCTCTGTCTGGGATCCTGTATGTGGCCCTCTGTCTGGGATCCTGTATGTGGCCCTCTGTCTGGGGTCCTGAACGAGTCCCTCTGTCTGGGATCCTGTATGTGGCCCTCTGTCTGGGGTCCTATACGTGGCCCTCTGTCTGGGGTCCTATACGTGGCCCCCTGTCTGGGGTCCTGTACGTGGTCCCCTGTCTGGGGTCCTGTATGTGGCCCTCTGTCTGGGGTCCTATACGTGGCCCCCTGTCTGGGGTCCTGTACGTGGTCCCCTGTCTGGGGTCCTGTACGTGGCCCTCTGTCTGGGATCCTGTACGTGGCCCTCTGTCTGGAGTCCTGAATGTGGCCCTCTGTCTGGGGTCCTGTATGTGGACCTCTGTCTGGGGTCCTGTATGTGGACCTCTGTCTGGGGTCCTGTACGTGGCCCTCTGTCTGGGGTCCTGTATGTGGCCCTCTGTCTGGGGTCCTGTATGTGGACCTCTGTCTGGGGTCCTGTATGTGGACCTCTGTCTGGGGTCCTGTATGTGGCCCTCTGTCTGGAGTCCTGTACGTGGCCCTCTGTCTGGGATCCTGTATGTAGCCCTCTGTCTGGGATCCTGTATGTGGCCCTCTGTCTGGGGTCCTGAACGAGTCCCTCTGTCTGGGATCCTGTATGTGGCCCTCTGTCTGGGGTCCTATACGTGGCCCTCTGTCTGGGGTCCTGTACGTGGCCCCCTGTCTGGGGTCCTGTACGTGGTCCCCTGTCTGGGGTCCTGTACGTGGCCCTCTGTCTGGGATCCTGTACGTGGCCCTCTGTCTGGGATCCTGTACGTGGCCCTCTGTCTGGGATCCTGTACGTGGCCCTCTGTCTGGGATCCTGTATGTGGCCCTCTGTCTGGGATCCTGTATGTGGCCCTCTGTCTGGGGTCCTGTACGTGGTCCCCTGTCTGGGGTCCTGTACGTGGCCCTCTGTCTGGGATCCTGTACGTGGCCCTCTGTCTGGGATCCTGTACGTGGCCCTCTGTCTGGGATCCTGTACGTGGCCCTCTGTCTGGGATCCTGTACGTGGCCCTCTGTCTGGGATCCTGTACGTGGCCCTCTGTCTGGGATCCTGTACGTGGCCCTCTGTCTGGGATCCTGTATGTGGCCCTCTGTCTGGGATCCTGTATGTGGCCCTCTGTCTGGGGTCCTGAACGAGTCCCTCTGTCTGGGATCCTGTATGTGGCCCTCTGTCTGGGATCCTGTATGTGGCCCTCTGTCTGGGATCCTGTATGTGGCCCTCTGTCTGGGGTCCTGTACGTGGTCCCCTGTCTGGGGTCCTGTACGTGGCCCTCTGTCTGGGATCCTGTACGTGGCCCTCTGTCTGGGATCCTGTACGTGGCCCTCTGTCTGGGATCCTGTACGTGGCCCTCTGTCTGGGATCCTGTACGTGGCCCTCTGTCTGGGGTCCTATACGTGGCCCTCTGTCTGGGGTCCTGTACGTGGCCCCCTGTCTGGGGTCCTGTACGTGGTCCCCTGTCTGGGGTCCTGTACGTGGCCCTCTGTCTGGGATCCTGTACGTGGCCCTCTGTCTGGGATCCTGTACGTGGCCCTCTGTCTGGGATCCTGTACGTGGCCCTCTGTCTGGGATCCTGTATGTGGCCCTCTGTCTGGGATCCTGTATGTGGCCCTCTGTCTGGGGTCCTGTACGTGGTCCCCTGTCTGGGGTCCTGTACGTGGCCCTCTGTCTGGGATCCTGTACGTGGCCCTCTGTCTGGGATCCTGTACGTGGCCCTCTGTCTGGGATCCTGTACGTGGCCCTCTGTCTGGGATCCTGTACGTGGCCCTCTGTCTGGGATCCTGTACGTGGCCCTCTGTCTGGGATCCTGTACGTGGCCCTCTGTCTGGGATCCTGTATGTGGCCCTCTGTCTGGGGTCCTGTACGTGGCCCTCTGTCTGGGGACCTGTATGTGGCCCTCTGTCTGGGGTCCTGTACGTGGCCCTCTGTCTGGGGTCCTGTATGTGGCCCTCTGTCTGGGGTCCTGTATGTGGCCCTCTGTCTGGGGACCTGTATGTGGCCCTCTGTCTGGGGTCCTGTATGTGGCCCTCTGTCTGGGGTCCTGTATGTGGCCCTCTGTCTGGGGTCCTGTATGTGGCCCTCTGTCTGGGGTCCTGTATGTGGCCCTCTGTCTGGGGTCCTGTATGTGGACCTCTGTCTGGGGTCCTGTATGTGGCCCTCTGTCTGGGGTCCTGTATGTGGCCCTCTGTCTGGAGTCCTGAATGTGGCCCTCTGTCTGGGATCCTGAATGTGGCCCTCTGTCTGGGGTCCTGTATGTGGCCCTCTGTCTGGGGTCCTGTATGTGGCCCTCTGTCTGGGGTCCTGTATGTGGCCCTCTGTCTGGGGTCCTGTATGTGGCCCTCTGTCTGGGATCCTGAATGTGGCCCTCTGTCTGGGATCCTGAATGTAGCCCTCTGTCTGGGGTCCTGTATGTGGCCCTCTGTCTGGGGTCCTGTATGTGGCCCTCTGTCTGGGATTCTGAGAAACAGAAACTGCAAGAAGCCTGAGTTACGGAAGCTCAGTGCTGTCGGCCTTTGCTTTGCAGCCTGATACTGCTGGGACGTATAATATTGTGCAGGGCTGGAAAGCTGAGGAGCTGCTCGCAAATTGCCGAACTCACCCAGTTACCTTGTCTTCAGCTAGCCTCTGCCTCTTAGTAATAGTGCACCTCAACGTACATTACCATTTAAATAATCCATACCAGTGCTAGTTAAAGTTATTTAATCCTGAAGTCCGTTGTGCTCTTATACTCTATGCCTCTATTTATAAAGCCCAGGATCCCGTATGCTTTTTTAACCACTTTCTCAACCTGCCCTGCCACCTTCAATGATTTGTGTACATATACCCCCAGATCTCTCTGTTCCTGCACTCCTTTTAGAATTGTGCCCTCCTATATTGCCTCTCCTCATTTTTCCTACCGAAATGCATCACCTCGCATTTTTCTGCGTTGTTTCATCTGCCACGTGTCCGCCCATGCCACCAGCCTGTCTATATCCTCTTGAAGTCTATCACTATCCTCCTCATTGTTTACTACACTTCCAAGTTTTGTGTCATCTGCAAATTTTGAAATTGTGCCCTGTACACCCAAGTCCAAGTCATTAATATATATCAAGAAAAGCAGTGGTCCCAGCACCGACCCCTGGGGAACATCACTGTACACCTCCCTCCAGTCCGAAAAACAACCGTTCACCACTACTCTCTGTCTCCTGTCACTTAGCCAATTCTGTATCCATGTTACTACTGCCCCCATGGGCCGCAATCTTACTGTCAAGCCTACCATGTGGCACTTTATCAAACACCTTTTGAAAGTCCATATACATCACATCAACCACATTGCCCTCATCGACCCTCTCTGTTACCTCATCAAAAAACTCTATCAAGTTAGTTAAACACGATTTGCCTTTAACAAATCCGTGCTGGCTTTCTCTAATCAATCCACCCTCGTCCAAGTAACGGTTAATTCTGTCCCGGATTATCGTTTCTAAAAGTTTCCCCACCACCGAGGTTAAACTGACTGGCCTGTAGTTGCTGGGTTTATCCTTACACCCTTTTTTTGAACAAGGGTGTGACATTTGCCTCTGGCACCACCCCCATATCTAAGGATGTTTGGAAGATTATGGCCAGTACCTCCCCAATTTCCACCCTTACTTCCCTCAGCAACCATCCGGACCGGGTGACTTATCTACTTTAAATACAGCCAGCCTTTCTAGTACCTCCTCTTTATCAATTTTAGCCCATCCAGTATCTCAACTATATCTTCCTTTACTGAGACTCCGGCAGCATCTTCTTCCTTGGTAAAGACAGATGCAAAGTACTCATTTAGTACCTCAGCCATGCCCTCTGCCTCCATGGATAGATCTCCTTTATGGTCCCTAATCGGCCCCACCCCTCCTCTTACTACCCGTTTACTGTTTACATGCCTGTAGAAGACTTTTGGATTCTCTTTTATGTTGGCCGCCAGTCTATTCTCATACTCTCTCTTTGCCCCTCTTATTTCCTTTTTCACTTCCCCTCTGAGCTTTCTATACTCAGCCTGGTTCTCACTTGTGTTATCAACCTGACATCTGTCATTCGCCCCTTTTTTCCCACGTCATTTTACTCTATTTCTTTCGTCATCCAGGGAGCTCTGGCTTTAGTTGCTCTACCTTTCCCCCGAGTGGGAATGTACCTAGACTGTACCCAAACCATCTCCTCTTTAAAGGCCACCCACTGTTCAATTACACTTTTGCCTGACAATCTTTGATTCCAATTTACTCGGGCCAGATCTGTTCTCATCCCATTGAAACTGGCCCTCCTCCAATTGAGTATTTTTACTTTTGAGTGGTCCGTGTCTTTTCCATAGCTATTCTAAACCTTATGATACTATGATCGCTGTTCCCTAAATGCTCCCCCACTGACACTTGCTCCTCTTGGCCCGCCTCATTCCCCAGAACTAGATCCAGCAGTGCCTCCTTCTTTGTTGGACCGGAAATGTACTGGTCAAGAAAGTTATCCTGAACACACTTCAAAAATTCCTCCCCCTCTTTGCCCCTTATTTTATTGTTATCCTCATCTATATTAGGATAGTTGAAGTCCCCAGTTATCACTACTCTATAGCTTTTACACCTCTGTAATTTCCCTGCAAATCTGCTCCTCTATATCCTTCCCACTAGTCGGTGGCCTATAGAATACACCCAGTAGTGTAATGGCACCTCTATTGTTCCTTAACTCTAAACAAATAGATTCTGTCCTTGACCCCTCCAGGACATCCTCTCTCTCCAGCACTGTAACATTCTCCTTAATCAATACTGCCACCCCACCTCCTTTCTTTCCTTCCCTATCTTTCCTGAACACCTTGTATCCAGGAATATCTCGTACCCAATCCTGCCCTTTAAAAGGAAAAATGTGCAGGGCTACGGGGAATGAGCAGAGGGAGTGGGACGAATTGGATAGCTCTTTCAAAGAACCAGCACAGGCACAATGGGTCGAATGGCCTCCTTCTGAGCTGTACGATTCTAAAACCATTAAAGAAAATTGCAGAAAATCAACCCCATTGTATTTCAATGCCAGGAATTTCATTTACTCCAGATTCTGGAATACTTTTAATCTGCTGAATGTTGTTAAAAGTATGGAATTGAGGTACAGATCAGCCATGATCTAACAGAACGCCGGAACAGGCTCGAGGGGCTGAATGGCCTTCAGTTCCTATGTCTCTAACAGTAGAAACAAAGAACTTGCATTTATACAGCGCCTTTCACCACCTCAGGACGACCCAGAGTGCTTTACAGCCAATGAAGTACTTCTGAAGTGTAGTCACTGTTGTAATGTAGGAAATTCCCCTCTCTCCTGTGCCTAAACATGGAGACTGCCCGTCACAAAGCCACCTCTTTTAAATGAACGACCGCACACTGTAAATCATCCCTCACAAGACTGGGGGGTGGGGGGTAGTGGTGGTGAGAGTGAAAGAGAGAGAGCTAAATAAACCATTCAGAGCCGGATAAAATGATTCAAGTAGCAGTCTGGGGAGGCCCAATCTCAGCCTCCATTGCTCTTGAATGCAGCTCTCTATTTTCTTAATTAGTGTATATTTATAGACTGTCTAGTGGCCAAGACAAATGCTCCAGCTTCCTGTAACCTGCTTTAAACTCCAAATAAACAAAAAAAATATTGTCTTTGAATTGATCGACAGTAGGCTCCCTCCTGACAGGGTGGGTGCTTTGACTCTGGCCAGGCCCCCGCTAGCAACTGGGCCTTTTGTGAGCTCTGTGCTCTCTTGTTCGATTGTTTTACTTTCTTTCTCACCCGTGCAGACGTCGAGACATTCAGTGCTGGCGTCGAACAGCTGGAGGCGGAGGGCTTCCGGGAGGGTGAGGGGTGGGTCGGGGCAGGCTGGTGCACCCTTGGTAGGCCCCGTTCACCGCTCTCGGCCACCGCTGGGTGTTCACGCCCAGCGCGGAGGCAAATTAACTTTGATTTATTAAAGACGCTAACGGTGACAGATGTCCTGACATTACCTGAGGTCGCTCACCCTCCAGGATTGTCCTGGAGTCTCCAGGAATTATAGGTTAATCTCCTGGACACTGCTCCTGGCAACTCCAAGAGAAATAGAGTGCCTCATGGCTAGACTCCCTCATCAAGAGGGATCCCAATGGGCTGGATTCCCTCCTTAAAGGGGGTCCTGATGAAATGGACTCCCACTGTAAAGGAGGTGCGAATAGAATAGGCACCCTCTCTCAAGGTGGCCCGGTGGAACGGACACCCTCTGTAAATTCATCACTACAATATCAGATCTAGTTCCAATTACCCTGCCCCTCACCACGAGGGGCGTGATCTGAATCTAATCGAGGGATTCGGGGGGTTAAAACATAGAATAACGGATACCCGGGAGTGAGTTACAGGCTGGAATCTAATCGAGGGGTTTGGGTGGTTTATATATAGAATGACAGATACCCGGGAGTGAGTTACAGGCTGAAATCTAATCGAGGGGTTCGGGTGGTTTGTATATAGAATAACAGATACCCGGGAGTGAGTTGCAGGCTGGAATCTAATCGAGGGGTTCGGGGGGTTTATATATAGAATAACGGATACCCGGGAGTGAGTTACAGGCTAGAATCTAATCGAGAGGTTCGGGGGGTTTATATATAGAATAACAGATACCTGGGAGTGAGTTACAGGCTGGAATCTAATCGAGGGGTTCGGGTGGTTTATATATAGAATAACAGATACCCGGGAGTGAGTTACAGGCTGGAATCTAATCGAGGGGTTTGGGTGGTTTATATATAGAATCACAGATACCCGGGAGTGAGTTACAGGCTGGAATCTAATCGAGGGGTTCGGGTGGTTTATATATAGAATAACAGATACCCGGGAGTGAGTTACAGGCTGGAATCTAATCGAGGGGTTCGGGTGGTTTATATATAGAATAACAGATACCCGGGAGTGAGTTACAGGCTGGAATCTAATCGAGGGGTTCGGGTGGTTTATATATAGAATAACAGATCCCTGGGAGTGAGTTACAGGCTGGAATCTAATCGAGGGGTTCGGGTGGTTTATATATAGAATAACAGATACCCAAGAGTGAGTTACAGGCTGGAATCTAATCGAGGGGTTCGGGTGGTTTATATATAGAATAACAGATACCCGGGAGTGAGTTACAGGCTGGAATCTAATCGAGGGGTTCGGGTGGTTTATACATAGAATAACAGATACCCGGGAGTGAGTTACAGGCTGGAATCTAATCGAGGGGTTCGGGTGGTTTATATATAGAATAACAGATACCCGGGAGCGAGTTACAGGCTGGAATCTAATCGAGGGGTTCGGGTGGTTTATATATAGAATAACAGATACCCGGGAGTGAGTTACAGGCTGGAATCTAATCGAGGGGTTGGGGTGGTTGTTACAACCCCTGCAAACAGCTGTCCCTTTTTTATGTATACATGTATAGGGTTGCCAACTCTGGTTGGACGTATTCCTGGAGGTGTCATCACTTGACTCCACCGCTCTCCAACCGCCCCGCCCCCACACTCCAGCCATTGGCCGCCCGGCACATCCATCATCAGCTGCACCTCCCCCTTCCCACGGCCAATTGGAAAGCAAACAGACTCTTCATTACCCGATTGGACAGACTGTCGAGCAGCCTTCTTTCCCTCCATCTCCAATATTTTTGAGAACCCAAGTAATAAAAGCATTCAAAGAAAATGAACGATAGCACATTTGTTTTTTTTAAAAAAACGCCCCCTTTGATTTCTCCCCCTGGGTTTTGCTCGCAACAGTGTCCAGGAGACTCATCTTTCATTCCTGGAGACTCCAGGGCTGGTTGGCAACCCCAATATATCAAGAAAATTCCTTCTCGAAAGCTGAGCTAATATCGGGAGGAGGTGTGGGGGCGGGGGGAGAGGGTGAGTACAGGTGATAGTTCTGTGTTGACTCAATTCCTGTCGCTGCCAGTTTAACGTTCCTCCAGCTCTTTAATCTACAGAAAGCGAATACTACTGCCTTTATGGAGCAGATCTTAGTGCTGTGTTTATGCAGCGCCCGGTTCCATTTACTACATAAACTACTCCTGGGCCTCAAACACACCCACTCCATTCAGGCCTTGGAGAAACCATAATATTTAGAATGGTTTGGAGACTTTCTGTGCGGAACGGCTTGTGGAGTGTCAGATGTGGCCGTGCGCCTTTTAATGCTGCTTCTCAGAAGGCCTCTACACGGGCCATCCATGTATTCAAACCCCCCCCCCCCTCACCACATCCTTCCCTTGCCGAGAGCGAGGAGACGCCAGAGAGAGAGCTCGCTGTATTCGGCGAAGAGGCACTTTCCAAAAATATTTCTCCTTTCCCCAATCGTTGCTGTTCCTCAGACTCTTTTGAGGGCTGAGGCAGCCTATTGCTCTGAGCTCTCGCGAGCCCCATCAGGTATCAGCCGTGGCTCAGTCGGTAGCACTTTCGCCCTATCAGTCATGATCGGTCGTGGGTTCGAGTCCCACTCCAGAGACTCGAGCGCATAATCCAGGCCGACAGTCCCTGTGCAGTACTGAGGGAGGGCTACAGTGCCGGAGGTGCCGTCTTTCGGATGAGATACTAAACCGAGGCCCCTGTCTGCCCTCTCAGGTGGATGTAAAAGATCCTGTGACACTATTGGAAGAAGAGCAGGGGAGTTCTCCCTGGTGTCCTGGGCCAAGATTTATCATTCAACCAACATCACTAAAAAGCAGATTATCATGTTGCTGTTTGTGGGATCTTGCTGTGCAATGGGCAGCCTCGTTTCCGACATTACAACGGTGACAGTACTTCATTGCCTGTTAAGTGCTTTGGGAGGTCATGAGAGGCGCTGTAAATATTCAAGTCTTTCTATATTTATGGGCTGCAAAGAGAGCGGGCACTTTCGGTCCTACTCAAGAAAGCATCAAATGGCTCACAGGCCCAGGTTCGACCTCCCCAGTCTGTGCAGAGTTAACTCATCTCAGCTGGGGTGACCTTAAAGGGCACTACGAATTGGCCTCAATATCCCAGAACTGTTTCGGGCAAAAAAAACCCCACACAAAACCAGCCATGGTTCCCCACCATGAACTGCTAAACGCTGCGACCTTGTGGACGGCGGATGAGGACAGGGTTGGGCAAATCGCGCTGCCCCCACCTCCCCCCCCTCCCCCCATGGGCGAATAGCCCAGCGACAGCCACTGTCTAGACTCCCGCGTGATAAATGCTCACATGGAACTGTACCCCAGCAAGAAGTCAGCTCAATCAGGAGAGTAACCCGCAGCGGTGGAGTGGGGGAGGGGGGGTTGTCTTCCACACAAAGTTGTCTTCCTCCAGGGTCAGCAGCAGCCCGATGCTAACGCATGGCTCAGGCCTGCCCCAGTACCACAGCTCCCTGGGCTGAGTGTGAACACGCAGCTGGCTCCGGGCTCCATCTTCCCCAGGCATCTGGTTGCTGTCGAGCTCACTGTAACAGCAGCTACAGCCAGGGAGCTCCCGAATGTCGGGATCGGCTCCACTCCCTCACCCTCTCCCAACACCCCAGTCTGCCAGACTTTGTGGAACTCTCCATTGCCCCTCGGCCTGTGCAAGGGCAAACGGTACCTGGCCGCTGCGTGTTTTAAAGCATGGTATCAACTTTGGCCTAAAAATTACCTTCAGTGCAATTAGCCTCACACATTCATATGGCCCCATTCAAAATGGCTGCAGTGCAAGTAGCCTCACACCTTCATTTAGCCTCACTCAAAATGGCTGCAGTGCAATTAGCCTCACACCTTCATATAGCCTCACTCAAAATGGCCGCATTGCAATTAGCCTCACACCTTCATTTAGCCTCACTCAAAATGGCTGCAGTGCAATTAGCCTCACACGTTTATATAGCCTCACTCAAAATGGCGGCATTGCAATTAGCCTCAAATGTTCATATAACCTCACTCAAAATGGCTGCAGTGCAATTAGCCTCACAAGTTAATTTAGCCTCACTCAAAATGGCCGCATTGCAACTAGCCTCACACGTTCATCTGTCCCCACTCAAAATGGCTGCAGTGCAATTAGCCTCAAACGTTCATATAACCTCACTCAAAATGGCTGCAGTGCAATTAGCCTCAAACGTTCATATAACCTCACTCAAAATGGCTGCAGTGCAATTAGCCTCATGCCTTCATATAGCCCCAATCAAAATGGCTGCAGCACAATTAGCCTCATTCGTTCATATAGCCTCACTCAAGATGGCTGCAGTGCAATTCGCCTCACAAGTTCATATCGCCTCACTCAAGATGGCTGCAGTGCAATTAGCCTCATGCCTTCATATAGCCCCAATCAAAATGGCTCCGGTACAATTAGCCTCACACGTTTATATAGCCTCACTTAAAATGGCTGCAGCGCAATTAGCCTCACACGTTCATATGTCCCCACTCAAAATGGCTGCAGCGCAATTAGCCTCACACGTTCATATGTCCCCACTCAAAATGGCTGCAGTGCAATTAGCCTCACACGCTCATACAGCCTCCCTCAAAATGGCTGCCACTTCACCTAAACAACAACAGTGGCTGCATTTTAAAAGCAATCCACTGGATGTAAACGCTTTGAGACGCCCTGAGCATGTGTTGTATAAATGGTCGTCATCTTTTCCCCTTTTCTTGGATCGCGTGCTGTTTCCACCATCCAAAAAGTGACAGGGTATTCGAGCCCAACAGGTCAGAGCCTGCGGCTGCTTGCCACCAATGAGCTGAGGTCCCTTCATGAGGTTGATGAGGTCTGCTCCAAGCTCCAACCCTCCATCCTCCTCTACGCAAGGCAGTCCTGACACTGGCTCATCAACCTCATTAAAGAAATAAGAAAAGACTCGCTTTTAAGGTGATCGGCAAAAGAGCCAGAGGCCACATGAGGAAACATTTTTTCGTGCAGCGAGTTGTAATGATCTGGAATGCACTGCCTGAAAGGGCGGTGGAAGCAGATTCAATAGTGACTTTCGAATGGGAATTGGAGAAATACTTGAAGGGAAAAAATTTTACAGGCCTATGGGGAAAGAGCGGGGGAATGGGACTAATTGGATAGCTCTTTCAAAGAGCCAGCCCAGGCATGATTGGCCTCCTTCTGTGTTGTACCTACTATGATTATACAGTGCCTTTCATACCCTCAGGACGTCCCAAAGCGTTTCACAGCCAATGAAGTGCTTTTGAAGTGTAGTCAAGTGCAGCAGCCAATTTGCGCACAGCAAGATCCCACAAACAGCCGGATCATATTTTCTTTAGTGATGTTGGTTGAGGGATAAATATTTGCCAGGACACCGGGGAGACCTCCCCTGCTCTTCTTCGAAGAGTGACGTGGGATCTTTTACATCCACCTGGGAGGACTACGGGGCCTCGGTTTAATGACTCGTCCGAAAGACGGCCCCTCCGCCAGTGCAGCGCTCCCTCAGTACTGCGCTGCGGCATCAGCCTGGACTGTGTGCTCAAGTCTCTGTTGCTGCCTTCGTCAAATCAAAGGCCTTTCACCCCCCCTGTCTCTCCATGTGCAGAACGGCTCGCAGCCTGAGCTGATGGAAAAAAAAAACAATTAGGGCCTGCTGTCAACTGCCATTAACTTCAAGATTCCTCGAGCAGGAGCTGAAGCAGTGGGAGGATGTGCGTCAGACTCGTTCGCTGTGTTTTGTTTTTGTCGCGTTCTTTTCGGACTGACTCTCAGGGTTACTTCTTGCGCAAGTTAAAGCTGCTGCCGCAGGAGACTTCTCAGGGTGCCAATCACACGATACGTCTGTCCCGGTCCCGTAGTTAACGATGGCTGACGGTTGGCATGTGGTCCAGGCAGCCATCGCCCATCTGAGGGCGGTCCGGGCACAAGGCCCGAACCAAACCTCTCTTGGGGCCCCTAAGTCTGGGTGTCTTTTTGGGGAGAAGGTGGAGGGAAATGAGGCCCCCTCCGATCTCACCATCTAGGCCTGCCTTCAGCCTGTGCCAATCGTAAGATGACCACACCCCATCCCCACAGGGGGATGCCCTGGAAACCCCAGGGCAACGTAAAGGGCCAGAAGGCCTGCTCCTGCAATCTCCTCTTGGTTTCTCCCCAACGGCCACCATAAGAGACTGGAGATGCTGGGATAGTTCTCCTTAGAACAGAGAAGGTTAAGGGGAGATATGATAGAGGTGTTCAAAATCATGAAGGGTTTTGATCGAGTAAATGAGGAGAAACTGTTTCCAGAGGCAGACGGGTCGGTAACCAGAGGACACAGATTTAAGGAGATTGGCAAAAGAGCCAGAGGCGACATGAGGAAACATTTTTTTACGCAGCGAGTTGTAATGATCTGGAATGCGCTGCCTGAAAGGGCGGTGGAAGCAGATTCAATAATAACTTTCAAAAGGGAATTGGAGAAATACTTGAAGGGGAAAAAAAATTACAGGGCTACGGGGAACGAGCGAGGGGAGTGGGACTAATTGGACAGCTCTTTCAAAGAGCCGGCACAGGCACGACGGGCCGAGTGGCCTCCTCCTGTGCTGTGCCTGCTATGGTAACACCGGCAGAAGATCGATGGAAACTCCCGGATACTCCGAGCTAAACCGGATTGCTGCCGACCAGGGAGACAGAGATCAACCAGGAAAACCTCAGAGGAAAGAAAGAACTCCCAATTCCAAAGGGCCTTTCACCCCCTCAGGACGTCCCAAAGCCCTTCACAGTCAATGAAGTGCTTTAGAAGTACAGTCGCTGTTGCATCGTAGGGTTACCCGGTGCCAATCTCACAGCGGCGATGCGCAGGAAAAATTGGGCCCAATGATTCTCGAAGCGGGCAGGGGTTGGCATGACCGCCCCTCCCCCAACACCCCCACCCCCCCACCTTCCCAAACCCCCACCAAATTTTCTCGACAAAATACGCTCTTTCTGATAGTTGAAGCCCTCAAGTGTCAATGACTGCCTTTGTCTCTCGCAAATGCGCACGGGAAGTCGCAGAGCATTTCTGTGGCTTTGGGAAATGGCTTCCACACGTAGATCAGAGGGAGGAGATGACAGGACTTGTTTCAGTGGGAGGCCAGAGTGTGCTGTTTATAGCCGTTAATTAGAGAGCGGGGCTGGGCACAGCATCGACAGAAGGCTTCGGAGCGCAGTCTGCTGTCTGCACACTGCCATCTGTGTCCCCAAATTATCCAATATCAGGGCAATCTTGTGCTTAACAAATTCTTGACTATCGAGTCCGACCGCAGGCCTCGTCCCACCCGACCTCAGCGATGTCTTCCTGCCTTCCCACCAGGCAGCATCCCCGCGCACTACGTCCCCCCCACCCTCTCCTCTTAACACCGGGACTCTCCCCCATCCCCCTGCTCCAGTCGCCATGGCTAGCCGCTTGTCCAGACACTGCACTCCCCGCCTCTTGCCCTCTGCCTTGCCAACTCCAGCCTCCTTGAAACCCGCCGACTGAGACTTTGCCCCCACTTCCCCTGCCCCCGCCCTAACCCTCCTCCATTTTCCAGGGGCAGGAGTGGGATAGGAGAGGGGGCAGGAGTAGGAGTGGGGCGGGAGAGGGGCGGGAGTGGGGCGGGAGAGGGGAGGGAGTGGGGCCGGAGTGGGGCGGGAGTGGGGCCGGAGTGGGGCGGGAGTGGGGCGGGAGAGGGGCCGGAGTGGGACGGGAGGGGCCGGAGTGGGACCGGAGTGGGATGGGAGAGGGGCGGGAGTGGGATAGGAGAGGGGCAGGAGTGGGATAGGAGAGGGGCAGGAGTGGGATAGGAGAGGGGCAGGAGTGGGATAGGAGAGGGGCAGGAGTGATAGGAGAGGGGCAGGAGTGGGATAGGAGAGGGGCAGGAGTGGGATAGGAGGGGCGGGAGTGGGAGAGGAGTGGGGCAGGAGTGGGAGAGGAGAGGGGCAGGAGTGGGATAGGAGAGGGGCAGGAGTGGGAGAGGAGTGGGGCAGGAGTGGGAGAGGAGTGGGGCAGGAATGGGAGAGGAGTGGGGCAGGAGTGGGAGAGGAGTGGGGCAGGAGTGGGATAGGAGAGGGGCAGGGGCAGGAGTGGGATAGGAGAGGGGCAGGAGTGGGATAGGAGAGGGGCAGGAGTGGGATAGGAGAGGGGCAGGAGTGGGATAGGAGTGGGGCAGGAGTGGGATAGGAGAGGGGCAGGAGTGGAATAGGAGAGGGGCAGGGGCAGGAATGGGAGAGGAGAGGGGCAGGAATGGGATAGGAGAGGGGCAGAGGCAGGACTGGGAGAGGATATCCCCTGCGGGCTCCCTCGATGAGAACCATTTTTCACACCGGAATAATATGCTGAAGTAATTCCATTATTATCAAGCCAGACATCGCCTGGGTCTCAATTAAGTCACAGTGTGCTCCCAGCACCCATTCCGCACAATTCAACCAGAATAGCAGACAGAAGGAAGGTGGCAAGGTGCACTCACAGTTTCTCAAGGGCTTGCAGTCCAGAAAAGGCATCACTCTTCAGCATCACGATCCTGTTGTTGCTCAGTATCCTGCGGGAACACAAGGGAACGAACTCACGGTGAGACCATTCAATGGCAGGCCCGCAGCCGATTAACACTTCCAGTCCTGTGGTCCGCAGAGATGGGCTTTGGGAAGGAGGTTGTGCCTTCAGCTGCCTAGGCCCTAAGCTCTGGAATTCCCTCCCTAAACCTCTCCACCTCTCTCTCCTCCTTTAAGACGCTCCTTAAAACCTACCTCTTTGACCAAGCTTTTGGTCACCTGTCCTAATACCTCCTTATGTGGCTCGGTGTCAAATTTTGTCTGATAATCGCTCCTGTGAAGCGCCTTGGGACGTTTTACGATGTTTAAAGGCGCTGTATAAATGTACGTCATTGTTCCCAACATCACTTGCTGATCTGAGACACGTACTGAGTGAGGAAGGTTGTCCAATCAGAAGGGACCCTGGCTTCAAAATGGCACAGCAGAGTCTAAAGGGTTAAAATCCTACTGTGCCCTAAAGCCAGGGCCGGTGACACCGTCAGGGCCTTCCCTCCAGTGTTAAAGAGCGGCTACTTCCTGTCTGTGTCTGGGGGAGGACAAGAGAGGGGAGGGAGGGGGAGGGAAGGGAGAGGAGGGGAGAAGAGTGGAAGGGAGGGTAGGAGTGGAGGGGAAGGGAGAGGAGAGGAGGAGGGGAAGGGTGGGGAGGGGAGGGAAGGAGAGGGGAGGGTAGCAGGGGGAGGTGAAGGGAGCAGAGCGGAGGGGAGTGGAGGGGAAGGGTGGAGAGGGGAAGGGAGGCGGTGAAGAGGGGAGGGGAGCAGAGGGGATGCTCGAATTATCGGGGCTCTTTCTCTGCCCAAAACGGAGACGCTTGCTAACTGGGCTCATGTGATAACCGGGCAAGTTCGGATCGGGCCGCAGTGTGAAGCCCTCCACAGTCGAATTCCCCTTGCTCGCGCGGTCATCAGGCGAGAGAGGATCGGGCTGTGAGACCACCCCACAGTCGAAAGTCCCACCAGTGCTCAGGGGCCATAGGCAAAGGTGCTGTTCCACCAGCCAGCGTCCTGAAGGTCCAGTGTCTCTGACATATGAGGGCCTTTCACCAACTGCAGGGGGACTTCACTGTTTATCCCAATGTAAACATTCCTGATCATCACTAAAGATGAGAGAGCTCTCAGCACTGTCAGAGAGAGAGTGAAAGGAGACAGAGGGTGGAGAGGGAGGTTGGGTCGGGAGGAGGGGGGTGGGGAACTGCGGCTCAGAACAATTAACACAAATATCCCTGTGAGGTCTCACAATTACAAAACAGGCATTAGAACCCGGGATGGAAATAGAGTTACCGGTATATTACACACCCCCAGAGCCCCCGGTATATTACACACCCCCAGGGCCCCCGGTATATTACACACCCCCGGAGCCCCCGGTATATTACACACCCCCAGAGCCCCCGGTATATTACACACCCCCGGGGCCCCCGGTATATTACACACCCCCGGAGCCCCCGGTATATTACACACCCCCAGAGCCCCCGGTATATTACACACCCCCAGAGCCCCCGGTATATTACACACCCCCAGAGCCCCCGGTATATTACACACCCCCGGGGCCCCCGGTATATTACACACCCCCGGAGCCCCCGGTATATTACACACCCCCGGAGCCCCCGGTATATTACACACCCCCGGAGCCCCCGGTATATTACACACCCCCGGAGCCCCCGGTATATTACACACCCCCGGAGCCCCCTGTATATTACACACCCCCAGAGCCCCCGGTATATTACACACCCCCAGAGCCCCCGGTATATTACACCCCCCCAGAGCCCCCGGTATGTTACACACTCCCAGAGCCCCCAGTATATTACACACCCACGGAGCCTCCTGTATATTACACACCCCTGGAGCCCCCGGTATATTACACACCCCCAGAGCCCCCAGTATATTACACACTCCCAGAGCCCCCAGTATATTACACACCCACGGAGCCTCCTGTATATTACACACCCCCAGAGCCCCCGGTATATTACACACTCCCAGAGCCCCCAGTATATTACACACCCACGGAGCCTCCTGTATATTACACACCCCTGGAGCCCCCGGTATATTACACACCCCCAGAGCCCCCAGTATATTACACACCCACGGAGCCTCCTGTATATTACACACCCCTGGAGCCCCAGGTATATTACACACACCTGGAGGCCCTGGTAAATTACACACCCCCAGAGCCCCCGGTATATTACACACGCCCGGAGGCCCCAGGTATATTACACACGCCCGGAGGCCCCAGGTATATTACACACGCCCGGAGGCCCCAGGTATATTACACACGCCCGGAGGCCCCAGGTATATTACACACGCCTGGAGCCCCAGGTATATTACACACGCCCGGAGCCCCAGGTATATTACACACGCCCGGAGGCCCCAGGTATATTACACACGCCTGGAGCCCCAGGTATATTACACACGCCTGGAGCCCCAGGTATATTACACACGCCCGGAGGCCCCAGGTATATTACACACGCCTGGAGCCCCAGGTATATTACACACGCCCGGAGGCCCCCGGTATATTACACACGCCCGGAGGCCCCAGGTATATTACACACGCCCGGAGGCCCCAGGTATATTACACACGCCCGGAGGCCCCAGGTATATTACACACGCCCGGAGGCCCCAGGTATATTACACACGCCTGGAGCCCCAGGTATATTACACACGCCCGGAGCCCCCAGGTATATTACACACGCCTGGAGGCCCCAGGTATATTACACACGCCTGGAGCCCCAGGTATATTACACACGCCCGGAGGCCCCAGGTATATTACACACGCCTGGAGCCCCAGGTATATTACACACGCCCGGAGGCCCCAGGTATATTACACACTCCTGGAGCCCCAGGTATATTACACACGCCCGGAGCCCCCGGTATATTACACACACCCGGAGGCCCTGGTATATTACACACGCCCGGAGCCCCAGGTATATTACACACACCTGGAGGCCCTGGTATATTACACACACCTGGAGGCCCTGGTATATTACACACACCTGGAGGCCCTGGTATATTACACACCCCCAGAGCCCCCGGTATATTACACACGCCCGGAGGCCCCAGGTATATTACACACACCTGGAGCCCCCGGTATATTACACACACCTGGAGGCCCTGGTATATTACACACGCCCGGAGCCCCCGGTATATTACACACGCCCGGAGGCCCCAGGTATATTACACACGCCCGGAGCCCCAGATATATTACACACACCTGGAGGCCCTGGTATATTACACACCCCCAGAGCCCCCGGTATATTACACACGCCCGGAGGCCCCAGGTATATTACACACACCTGGAGCCCCCGGTATATTACACACACCTGGAGGCCCTGGTATATTACACACGCCCGGAGCCCCAGGTATATTACACACGCCCAGAGGCCCCAGGTATATTACACACACCTGGAGCCCCAGGTATATTACACACGCCCGGAGGCCCCAGGTATATTACACACACCTGGAGGCCCCAGGTATATTACACACACCTGGAGGCCCCAGGTATATTACACACACCTGGAGGCCCTGGTATATTACACACCCCCAGAGCCCCCGGTATATTACACACGCCCGGAGGCCCCAGGTATATTACACACGCCCGGAGGCCCCAGGTATATTACACACGCCCGGAGGCCCCAGGTATATTACACACACCCGGAGCCCCAGGTATATTACACACCCCCAGAGCCCCCGGTATATTACACACGCCCGGAGGCCCCAGGTATATTACACACGCCCGGAGGCCCCAGGTATATTACACACACCCGGAGGCCCCAGGTATATTACACACGCCCGGAGGCCCCAGGTATATTACACACGCCCGGAGGCCCCAGGTATATTACACACACCCGGAGCCCCAGGTATATTACACACCCCCAGAGCCCCCGGTATATTACACACGCCCGGAGCCCCAGGTATATTACACACACCTGGAGGCCCTGGTATATTACACACCCCCAGAGCCCCCGGTATATTACACACGCCCGGAGGCCCCAGGTATATTACACACTCCTGGAGCCCCAGGTATATTACACACGCCCGGAGCCCCCGGTATATTACACACGCCCGGAGCCCCCGGTATATTACACACACCCGGAGGCCCAGGTATATTACACACACCTGGAGCCCCCGGTATATTACACACACCCGGAGGCCCTGGTATATTACACACACCTGGAGGCCCTGGTATATTACACACCCCCAGAGCCCCCGGTATATTACACACACCCGGAGGCCCCAGGTATATTACACACGCCCGGAGGCCCCAGGTATATTACACACGCCCGGAGGCCCCAGGTATATTACACACACCCGGAGCCCCAGGTATATTACACACGCCCGGAGGCCCCAGGTATATTACACACGCCCGGAGGCCCCAGGTATATTACACACACCCGGAGCCCCAGGTATATTACACACGCCCGGAGGCCCCAGGTATATTACACACGCCCGGAGGCCCCAGGTATATTACACACGCCCGGAGGCCCCAGGTATATTACACACGCCCGGAGGCCCCAGGTATATTACACACGCCCGGAGGCCCCAGGTATATTACACACACCCGGAGGCCCCAGGTATATTACACACACCTGGAGCCCCAGGTATATTACACACGCCCGGAGGCCCCAGGTATATTACACACCCCCAGAGCCCCAGGTATATTACACACGCCCGGAGGCCCCAGGTATATTACACACACCTGGAGGCCCCAGGTATATTACACACGCCCGGAGGCCCCAGGTATATTACACACGCCTGGAGGCCCCAGGTATATTACACACACCTGGAGCCCCAGGTATATTACACACGCCCGGAGGCCCCAGGTATATTACACACACCTGGAGCCCCAGGTATATTACACACGCCCGGAGGCCCCAGGTATATTACACACACCTGGAGCCCCAGGTATATTACACACGCCCGGAGGCCCCAGGTATATTACACACACCTGGAGCCCCAGGTATATTACACACGCCCGGAGGCCCCAGGTATATTACACACACCTGGAGGCCCAGGTATATTACACACGCCCGGAGGCCCCAGGTATATTACACACACCTGGAGGCCCCAGGTATATTACACACACCTGGAGCCCCAGGTATATTACACACGCCCGGAGGCCCCAGGTATATTACACACACCTGGAGGCCCCAGATATATTACACACACCTGGAGGCCCCAGTATATTAAACATCTCCAGAGCCCCCAGTATATTACACAACCCCAGAGCCCCCAGTATATTACACACCAGGAGCCCCTGGTATATTACACAACCAGAGCCCCCAGTATATTACACACCCCCAGAGCCCCCAGTATATTACAGACCCCCAGAGCCCCCAGAATTTTACGCACACCCAGAGTCCCCAGAATATTACACACCCCCGAAGCCCAACTGGAACTGTGTTCGCGTGATTAAGTACACGGTCACATTATCTCCCTGACATCTCGACCGTGAGGCAGAGTGATAGGCCGGTTTTTGAAGCAGAGTAGGTACAGTGAGGGGAAGGGTAGCACGGGCAAGGGCCAGCGAGGGGAAGAGGAGGAGCAGGACGCAGTGAGTGGGGAGGGGCAGGACGCAGTGAGGGGGGGGGGGAGGGGCAGGATGCAGTGAGGGGGAGGGGCAGGACGCAGTGAGGGGGGAGGGGCAGGACGCAGTGAGGGGGAGGGGAGGGGCAGGAGGCAGTGAGGGGGAGGGGAGGGGCAGCAGGCAGTGAGGGGGAGGGGAGGGGCTGGACGCAGTGAGGGGGGAGGGGCTGGACACAGTGAGGGGGGAGGGGAGGGGCAGGAGGCAGTGAGGGGGAGGGGAGGGGCAGGAGGCAGTGAGGGGGAGGGGAGGGGCAGGAGGCAGTGAGGGGGAGGGGAGGGGCTGGACGCAGTGAGGGGGAGGGGAGGGGAGGGGAGGGGCTGGACGCAGTGAGGGGGAGGGGCAGGACGCAGTGAGGGGGGAGGGGCAGGACGCAGTGAGGGGGAGGGGAGGGGCAGGACGCAGTGAGGGGAGGGGCAGGACGCAGTGAGGGGGAGGGGCAGGACGCAGTGAGGGGGGAGGGGCAGGAGGCAGTGAGGGGGGAGGGGAGGGGCAGGAGGCAGTGAGGGGGAGGGGAGGGGCAGCAGGCAGTATATTACACACCCCCAGAGCCCCCGGTATATTACACACCCCCAGAGCCCCCGGTATATTACACCCCCCCAGAGCCCCCGGTATGTTACACACTCCCAGAGCCCCCAGTATATTACACACCCACGGAGCCTCCTGTATATTACACACCCCTGGAGCCCCCGGTATATTACACACCCCCAGAGCCCCCAGTATATTACACACTCCCAGAGCCCCCAGTATATTACACACCCACGGAGCCTCCTGTATATTACACACCCCCAGAGCCCCCGGTATATTACACACTCCCAGAGCCCCCAGTATATTACACACCCACGGAGCCTCCTGTATATTACACACCCCTGGAGCCCCCGGTATATTACACACCCCCAGAGCCCCCAGTATATTACACACCCACGGAGCCTCCTGTATATTACACACCCCTGGAGCCCCAGGTATATTACACACACCTGGAGGCCCTGGTAAATTACACACCCCCAGAGCCCCCGGTATATTACACACGCCCGGAGGCCCCAGGTATATTACACACGCCCCGAGGCCCCAGGTATATTACACACGCCCGGAGGCCCCAGGTATATTACACACGCCCGGAGGCCCCAGGTATATTACACACGCCTGGAGCCCCAGGTATATTACACACGCCCGGAGCCCCAGGTATATTACACACGCCCGGAGGCCCCAGGTATATTACACACGCCTGGAGCCCCAGGTATATTACACACGCCTGGAGCCCCAGGTATATTACACACGCCCGGAGGCCCCAGGTATATTACACACGCCTGGAGCCCCAGGTATATTACACACGCCCGGAGGCCCCAGGTATATTACACACGCCCGGAGGCCCCAGGTATATTACACACGCCCGGAGGCCCCAGGTATATTACACACGCCCGGAGGCCCCAGGTATATTACACACGCCCGGAGGCCCCAGGTATATTACACACGCCCGGAGGCCCCAGGTATATTACACACGCCTGGAGCCCCAGGTATATTACACACGCCCGGAGCCCCCAGGTATATTACACACGCCTGGAGGCCCCAGGTATATTACACACGCCTGGAGCCCCAGGTATATTACACACGCCCGGAGGCCCCAGGTATATTACACACGCCTGGAGCCCCAGGTATATTACACACGCCCGGAGGCCCCAGGTATATTACACACGCCCGGAGGCCCCAGGTATATTACACACTCCTGGAGCCCCAGGTATATTACACACGCCCGGAGCCCCCGGTATATTACACACACCCGGAGGCCCTGGTATATTACACACGCCCGGAGCCCCAGGTAATTACACACACCTGGAGGCCCTGGTATATTACACACACCTGGAGCCCCAGGTATATTACACACCCCCAGAGCCCCCGGTATATTACACACGCCCGGAGGCCCCAGGTATATTACACACGCCCGGAGGCCCCAGGTATATTACACACACCCGGAGGCCCCAGGTATATTACACACGCCCGGAGGCCCCAGGTATATTACACACGCCCGGAGGCCCCAGGTATATTACACACACCCGGAGCCCCAGGTATATTACACACCCCCAGAGCCCCCGGTATATTACACACGCCCGGAGCCCCAGGTATATTACACACACCTGGAGGCCCTGGTATATTACACACCCCCAGAGCCCCCGGTATATTACACACGCCCGGAGGCCCCAGGTATATTACACACTCCTGGAGCCCCAGGTATATTACACACGCCCGGAGCCCCCGGTATATTACACACGCCCGGAGCCCCCGGTATATTACACACACCCGGAGGCCCAGGTATATTACACACACCTGGAGCCCCCGGTATATTACACACACCCGGAGGCCCTGGTATATTACACACACCTGGAGGCCCTGGTATATTACACACCCCCAGAGCCCCCGGTATATTACACACACCCGGAGGCCCCAGGTATATTACACACGCCCGGAGGCCCCAGGTATATTACACACGCCCGGAGGCCCCAGGTATATTACACACACCCGGAGCCCCAGGTATATTACACACGCCCGGAGGCCCCAGGTATATTACACACGCCCGGAGGCCCCAGGTATATTACACACACCCGGAGCCCCAGGTATATTACACACGCCCGGAGGCCCCAGGTATATTACACACGCCCGGAGGCCCCAGGTATATTACACACGCCCGGAGGCCCCAGGTATATTACACACGCCCGGAGGCCCCAGGTATATTACACACGCCCGGAGGCCCCAGGTATATTACACACACCCGGAGGCCCCAGGTATATTACACACACCTGGAGCCCCAGGTATATTACACACGCCCGGAGGCCCCAGGTATATTACACACCCCCAGAGCCCCAGGTATATTACACACGCCGGAGGCCCCAGGTATATTACACACACCTGGAGGCCCCAGGTATATTACACACGCCCGGAGGCCCCAGGTATATTACACACGCCCGGAGGCCCCAGGTATATTACACACACCTGGAGCCCCAGGTATATTACACACGCCCGGAGGCCCCAGGTATATTACACACACCTGGAGCCCCAGGTATATTACACACGCCCGGAGGCCCCAGGTATATTACACACACCTGGAGCCCCAGGTATATTACACACGCCCGGAGGCCCCAGGTATATTACACACGCCCGGAGGCCCCAGGTATATTACACACACCTGGAGCCCCAGGTATATTACACACGCCCGGAGGCCCCAGGTATATTACACACACCTGGAGGCCCAGGTATATTACACACGCCCGGAGGCCCCAGGTATATTACACACACCTGGAGGCCCCAGGTATATTACACACACCTGGAGCCCCAGGTATATTACACACGCCCGGAGGCCCCAGGTATATTACACACACCTGGAGGCCCAGGTATATTACACACGCCCGGAGGCCCCAGGTATATTACACACACCTGGAGGCCCCAGGTATATTACACACACCTGGAGCCCCAGGTATATTACACACGCCCGGAGGCCCCAGGTATATTACACACACCTGGAGGCCCCAGATATATTACACACACCTGGAGGCCCCAGTATATTAAACATCTCCAGAGCCCCAGTATATTACACACCCCCAGAGCCCCCAGTATATTACAGACCCCCAGAGCCCCCAGAATTTTACGCACACCCAGAGTCCCCAGAATATTACACACCCCCGAAGCCCAACTGGAACTGTGTTCGCGTGATTAAGTACACGGTCACATTATCTCCCTGACATCTCGACCGTGAGGCAGAGTGATAGGCCGGTTTTTGAAGCAGAGTAGGTACAGTGAGGGGAAGGGTAGCACGGGCAAGGGCCAGGGGAAGAGGAGGAGCAGGACGCAGTGAGTGGGGAGGGGCAGGACGCAGTGAGGGGGGGGGGGAGGGGCAGGACGCAGTGAGGGGGAGGGGCAGGACGCAGTGAGGGGGAGGGGCAGGACGCAGTGAGGGGGAGGGGAGGGGCAGGAGGCAGTGAGGGGGAGGGGAGGGGCAGCAGGCAGTGAGGGGGAGGGGAGGGGCAGGACGCAGTGAGGGGGGAGGGGAGGGGCAGGACGCAGTGAGGGGGGAGGGGCTGGACACAGTGAGGGGGGAGGGGAGGGGCAGGAGGCAGTGAGGGGGAGGGGAGGGGCAGGAGGCAGTGAGGGGGAGGGGAGGGGCAGGAGGCAGTGAGGGGGAGGGGAGGGGCTGGACGCAGTGAGGGGGAGGGGAGGGGAGGGGAGGGGCTGGACGCAGTGAGGGGGAGGGGCAGGACGCAGTGAGGGGGGAGGGGCAGGACGCAGTGAGGGGGAGGGGAGGGGCAGGACGCAGTGAGGGGAGGGGCAGGACGCAGTGAGGGGGAGGGGCAGGACGCAGTGAGGGGGGAGGGGCAGGAGGCAGTGAGGGGGGAGGGGAGGGGCAGGAGGCAGTGAGGGGGAGGGGAGGGGCAGCAGGCAGTGAGGGGGGAGGGGAGGGGCAGGACGCAGTGAGGGGGGAGGGGAGGGGCAGGAGGCAGTGAGGGGGAGGGGAGGGGCAGGAGGCAGTGAGGGGGAGGGGAGGGGCAGGAGGCAGTGAGGGGGAGGGGAGGGGCAGGAGGCAGTGAGGGGGAGGGGAGGGGCTGGACGCAGTGAGGGGGAGGGGAGGGGCTGGACGCAGTGAGGGGGAGGGGAGGGGCGGGACGCAGTGAGGGGCGAGGGGAGGGGCAAGAGGCAGTGAGGAGGAGGGGAGGGGCAGGAGGCAGTGAGGGGGAGGGGAGGGCCTGGACGCAGTGAGGGGGGAGGGGAGGGGCAGGAGGCAGTGAGGGGGGAGAGGAGGGGCTGTGTGGGGGAGGGGCAGGAGGCAGAGAGGGGGAGGGGCTGGACGCAGTGAGGGGGGAGGGGAGGGGCAGGAGGCAGTGAGGGGGGGAGGGGAGGGGCAGGACGCAGTGAGGGGGAGGGGAGGGCCTGGACGCAGTGAGGGGGGAGGGGAGGGGCAGGAGGCAGTGAGGGGGGAGAGGAGGGGCTGTGTGGGGGAGGGGCAGGAGGCAGAGAGGGGGAGGGGCTGGACGCAGTGAGGGGGAGGGGAGGGGCAGGAGGCAGTGAGGGGGAGGGGAGGGGCTGGACGCAGTGAGGGGGAGGGGAGGGGCTGGACGCAGTGAGGGGGAGGGGAGGGGCGGGACGCAGTGAGGGGCGAGGGGAGGGGCAAGAGGCAGTGAGGAGGAGGGGAGGGGCAGGAGGCAGTGAGGGGGAGGGGAGGGCCTGGACGCAGTGAGGGGGGAGGGGAGGGGCAGGAGGCAGTGAGGGGGGAGAGGAGGGGCTGTGTGGGGGAGGGGCAGGAGGCAGAGAGGGGGAGGGGCTGGACGCAGTGAGGGGGGAGGGGAGGGGCAGGAGGCAGTGAGGGGGGGAGGGGAGGGGCAGGACGCAGTGAGGGGGGAGGGGCACCGAGAGGGAGGGTCAGTAAAGAGCAGCAGAATGTGTAAAGTGTGTGCGTTCTGTGCAATGAAATCATTCCTAACAGAGGCCCTTGCATCTGCTTTTACACTCCCCTGAAGGGAGGACCCCCTGGAACGTGCCAGCTACCTTCTCCACCCTTTCAGGTGATGCCAACCAGCCACTTGGCACCAGCTCAATCCACCCCAAGAGAGAAGCAGCTCGGGGCATCGGGCCTTACACAAGCCAGACTCCGATTAATCAGAAGCAGCCCCAGCCACCCTCGCTGGGTTAACCAGCTGTTTCTACGCTGGGCGCAGTCCCCGCTCCAAACTTCCTACCTTTCCGAGCAAACTCTCGACAAAAGGTCCTGAACAGATGCCTGTTAATCGAAGGCTTGCAGGTCATAAAGAGAAACAGGTCAGGGGAGCCATTGCTGCCTGTAAGCTGATGCCCGGGGAGCTGCAGGGGTAGCTTCACCGGGTTAATAACATGTAGGAACAGGAGGAGGCCGTTCAGCCCCTCGATCCTGTTACACAGGAACAGGAGGAGGCCGTTCAGCCCCTCGAGCCTGTTACACAGGAACAGGAGGAGGCCGTTCAGCCCCTCGAGCCTGTTACACAGGAACAGGAGGAGGCCGTTCAGCCCCTCGAGCCTGTTACACAGGAACAGGAGGAGGCCGTTCAGCCCCTCGAGCCTGTTACACAGGAACAGGAGGAAGCCGTTCAGCCCCTCGAGCCTATTACACAGGAACAGGAGGAGGCCGTTCAGCCCCGCGAGCCTGTTACACAGGAACAGGAGGAGGCCGTTCAGCCCCTCGAGCCTGTTACACAGGAAAAGGAGGAGGCCGTTCAGCCCCTCGAGCCTGTTACACAGGAACAGGAGGAGGCGATTCAGCCCCTCGAGCCCGTTACGTAAAAACAGGAGGAGGCCATTCAGCCCCTCGAGCCTGCTCCACCCTCCAGTTAGATCAACCCATTTACCCTTCAGCTCCTGGTCGCAGACGGGATTGCGAGAGGAATGCAGAAAGTGGAGACGAGGACCCCCCTCGCACCGCGCCCCCCACCTCCAAGGCGCTATATAAATGCTGTTGAATTATCTACCTTCCAGTCCCAAGCTCTTTGAAAGACAAAAAAAGCACACGGTTTAATTCCGTCTAAAACCCATTGCTGGAACATTCGCTCTTTTGATCGCTTCAAAGCCATTTTGCGAAATTATTGATTAAAAGCTTGGATCATTCAAACCACTGCTCGAGTGGGAGAACAATTAGCTGCGGGGATCTGATCCAGTGCAAAGCTGCATTGGCTTGTTGCTGGCACTTGTGTAATTCCTTCAACCTGCAAGTACAGCCAAGCAAAGGCCTCTTCCCGTTGCCGGGGTAACGAATGGCCTCCTGTCCTCCTAGAGCTGTGATGTTGCCTCTCTCTGGCTCTGTAGGTAACTGGGATCTTAAGCAGAGCCAGTGTTGAGGGCTGGCTTACTTACAGGCCCCAGGCCCCTACTGCCCCTCAAGTTTTGCTTTTCGAGTTTTCTCCTGGCCGTCCTCCCCACCTTCCACCCTCCGTATAATTGAGCTCGACCGACACCCTGCTGCCCCGTATCCTAACTCGCACCATCACTCCTATCACCCCCTGTGCTCGCTGACCGACATTGGATCCCGGTCCGGGAACGCCTCCATTTTAAAATTCTCATCCTCGTGTTCAAATCCCTCCACGGCCTCGCACCCCCCCTCCCTATCTCTGTGACCCTCCTCCAGCCCTACAACCCTCCAAGATCTCTGCGCTCCTCCAATTCTGGCCTCTTGCCGATTTTCATCGCTTCACCATTGGCGGCCGTGCCATCAGCTGCCTAGGCCCTAAGCTCTGGAATTCCCTCCCTAAACCTCTCCGCCTCTCTCTCCTCCTTTAAGACGCTCCTTAAAACCTACCTCTTTGACCAAGCTTTTGGTCATCTGTCTGAATCTCTCCTTATGTGGCTTGGTGTCAAATTTTTGTACGATAACACCCCTGTGAAGCGCCATGGGACGTTTTACTACGTTAAAGGCACTATATAAATGGATATTATTGTTCAGCTGAAGGGCAGGAAGGGGCTGAACTTTGCAGTGAAGGTGAGATCAGGCTTTAGCTTGACAAGTGGAATAAAGTCCCACGGCCACTATTGGAAGAAGAGCAGGGGAGTTCTCCCCGGTGTCCTGGGGCCAATATTTATCCCTCAACCAACACAACTAAAACAGATTATCCGGGGCAATACCACATTGCTGTCTGTGGGATCTTGCTGTGCACAAATTGGCTGCCGCGTTTCCTACATTACAACAGTGAAAGCAATACATTGGCTGTGGGGCGCTTTGGGGCATCCTGTGATGTGCTTTGATCTAACTGCACAGGCAACGGGAGGAGAGACTGTGGCTGCTTGTTTTTAGAATGGGCGGGGAGCAGAGGAAGGGAGGGTCGGAGGGGCCCCGTGGGAGAACGAGGGCCTAGGAGGCTTGTGCAGCTCCAGTACATTGTTCAGCAGTGACCGCGGGTTCCTGAACTAGACTGCGCTCGAGCCCTGAGAGGAAGGATGGAAACAAGGCGGCTGTTCACTGCCGTTAGGGTCGCCAACCCTCCAGGATTGCCCTCGACGTCTCCAGGAATTAAAGATTAATCTCCTGGCCGCTTCCGAGAGCAAAACCCGGGAGGAGAAAAAATCATTCAAAAAAAAAGGACGTGCTTCCTTTTTCCATTTGCTTTCAACACTTTCACTGATTAGTTCTGAAAATATTAGGAGATGGAGTGTTTGGCCGAGACGGGGCGGTTGGAGGTCATGTGATGAGACCTCCAGGAATATGACCAACCAAAGTTGGCCACCCCCTAACTGCCATCCATGTTACCCCAAGCCTCTCAGCCGTTTGTGAGCAACTTGGAACAAGCCAAGCCGTCCCTGGGCTCTGTGTGTTTCTGGGGCAGTGCCCAATGGACGTGCCTGCACGTCTGAATCCGGCAACAGGCCCTCATTAGCCCAGAATGAGCAGTGCGGCTAAATACAGCTCCGGGCCCTAATGGGCCTCAAAGGCCTGCTCCACAAAAGGCATCGTTAGTTAAGGGCAAGATTTATGACTTTATTTCTTGCCACCTCCTGTTGCAAAAGGGCCTCGAGGTAACCGTATCGTGGGATTAACAACACGTGGCTGTCTTCATCCTTTTTTTTGATGGAATCATTTCCCCCCACCACGGTTTGAAGTACAAAGGCTCCAAGGGGCACTGAGGCCAAACGAGGCGTCCTCACAGGGTGCCTGACTGATTTACCCTCCCTTGTCGTGCCCAGGCCAAACGAGGCGTCCGCACAGGGTGCCTGACTGATTTACCCACCCTTGTCATGCCCAGGCCAAACGAGGCGTCCTCACAGGGTGCCTGACTGATTTACCCACCCTTGTCATGCCCAGGCCAAACGAGGCGTCCTGATTTTTCACCTCCCCTTTCGCACCCAGGCCAAATGAGGCGTCACTGGTTTACCCTCCCTTGTCGCACCCAGGCTGAACAAGGCGCCTTCGTGAGAAAACCTCGTTCGACCTGGATGTGATGGGGGGAGGGGGATAATGAGTCAGGCGTCTTGTGAGGACGCCTCGTTCGGCCTGGGTGCGACAAGGAAGGGGGACAATCAGTCAGGCGCCCCGCAAGGACGCCTCATTCGGCCATTTCTTCTTCCATCTCCTGGACAGCTGGGCCGGACTGCCCTATCTACTTGCACCACACTCTCTCCCCCCATCATAAGTAACGGCAGAATCCCAGGAAAGCTCCCCCCCCTTCCCCACATCTGAGTGTCCACCTCGGGAAGCAATCTGCTGGATGGAATTTGTTCCCCCCCCCCGGCCAAGAGCTTCCGGGTCAGGCAAGATGCCTCATTAAACCACCTCCAGCTGCTTGACCCCCCGAGTGTGCAGCTCTGACCCACCACAGCTGCCAACACTAAAGCCTTGTGTAAACAACTAATTGTCCGCCTGCTCGTCTCCTCCCCTTCCTCGCTGGAAGTGGCCGCTTCATTGCCAAGCACTTGGGGAGAAGCAAAATGGTTCTGGGCAGGCCCACCTGAGCATAATCACCCTTTTAATTGACAAAAACGAGGTCAATTGTAGCCACATTATTGCAATCCTTCGCTGACAGACTGGAGGCCGGGACAGCTTTGAGGAAGTACGGTTGCTCCTTTCTGAGCGGGACAGGGCCTGTTATCAGGATCCTTGGCCTACGTTAGGAACGTTATGGAGCAGGCCGTTCGGCCCCTCGAGCCTGCTCCCGAGGCGTTTACTTGATGTCATCCGTGGCTCAGTGAGCAGCGCTCTTGCTTCTGAGTCAAAAGGGTTCAAGTCCCACTCCAGGAGACTTTAGCGCATAATCCAGGCCGACACTCCCAGTACCAGCACTGAGGGAGTGCTGTCTTTCGGATGAGATGTTAAACCGAGGCCTTGTCTGCCCTCTCAGGAGGATAGAAAAGATCTCATGGCACTATTTCAAAGAGTGGGGCGTTCTCCCCAGCGTCCTGGGCCGATATTAATCCCTCAACAAACAGATAATCTGGTCATTATCACATTGCTGTTGTGTGGGAGCTCGCTGTGGGCAAATTGGCTGCCGCATTTCGCAACATTACAACAGTGACCACACTTCAAAAAAGTACTTCATTGGTTGTAAAGCGCTTTGGGACATGCTGAGGTCATGAAAGGCGCCACAGAAATGCAAGTATCTTTCTTTCGTTACTCGATCAATGGTGAGGCGGCTTCCTCCAGAGATCGTTGCACACGCGTGTGCACGGTCCATGAACGAAAAACTACTAATTCACTTGCATCCGATACAATCCCTTTCTTCCCCCTGGACAGCATTCCCCCTTCAACCAACAGCGCTGAGACCAGATTAACAGGTCCTCCGTCGCAAAGCACAGCAAGATCCCGCAGGTGCTGGCACCAAGCTCTCCCCTGCCACTCTGTGCCAGGTCCCTGCAACGATGCACAATGGCGTGGACGGTGGAATATTCTGTTGACTGCAGGATAAAGAAGGGACTCGCATTTCTGCAGCGCCTTTTCACCACCTCAGGACGTCCCAAAGAGCTTCGCAGGCAAAGAAATACATTTAAAGTGTAGTCACTGTTGTAATGTAGGAAACGCAGCAACCAATTTGCGCACAGCACGATCCCACAAACAGCAATGTGATAATGACCAGATCATCTGTTTTTTTAGTGACGTTGGTTGAGAGATAAATACTGACCCAGGACAGGGGAGAACTCTCCTGCTTTTCTTCAAAACAGTGCCATGGGATCTTTTACCTGGGAGACCATCGCATCCACAAGACGGCACCTCAGGCAGTGCAGCACTCCCTCAGTACTGCACTGGGAGCGTCAGCCTGGATTATGCGCTCAGGCCTCTGGGGCGGGGACTTGAAAGCACGTCCTTCCTGACTCAGAGGCAAGGCTGCTACCCGCGGCTGACAGGAGGGAAAGGGAGAGGGAAATTCAAGATCGGGAAATCCCAGATTGGGACAGGCATTGTGACCAGAAATGACCCCAAACACGTGTTATACGGGCCAGTCGTGAACACTGGTGACAATGGAACAGAATGATTAATCGGTGGAGAATATAAAGCACATGTCTCGCCCCGAGTGAGGAACGTCTCATTAAAACAGCCACCGGCAGCTGATTCCAGACAGACAGAGCTGCATTGTGACACTATCATCAAGGCCAGTGGTGAGAGATAAGGAGGAATTGCTGCTATTTAGTGCTGTATCACATCTCTCAAAAAACATCCCATAGTGCCTGACATACCAGGGAAGAGCGCAGAATCACAGAGTTTTACAGTGCAAAAGAAGGCCATTTGGCCCATCGCCCCTGTGCCCTCTCTCTGAAAGAGCTAGCCCTCTAGTCCCATTCACCTGCCCTTTCCCCATTGTGGGCAGCAACAGGGGGTTGTTCCAATTGTCCTCAAGCCAGTTGCGGGGTGTTGGGGAAGTTGGGGGTGGGGCGGGGAGTGAGGGAATCAGCCAGGATCCCTGCTCCTGACCACTGTTCAGTGCCTCATGCTAGGAAGTGAGTCCATTTGAGGACAGGATGGGTGTGCTGCTCCCCAGTGGTTGAATAGCCTTCCAACACTCACTGCGTAGAGGCGCGTGTGTAAAGAACGACTGCAGGGTCGGGCGTGGGGCGGTGATGCTCCTGCGGGCGAATAGCCTGCTGGAACTCACCGTGTGACCAATGGGAGCGGGGCTGGGCCGAGAAACGATGCCCCGCTTATCGGTGTGAATAGCTGACAGTCTGGGGTGGGGGGGGTCGCAGTGAAGAGTGCTTGCACGGGTGGGAGGGAGGGAGGTGAGGGGAGAGAGAGAGAGAGAAGGAGGGAGGGAGAGAATGAGGGAGAAATAGAGAAAGGGAGGGAGGGAGAGGGAAACAGGGAGGAAGGGAGCGACAGAAAGAGGGAGCAAGGGAAGGGGAGAGAGGGAGAGAGAGGGAGGGAGCGACGGAGGGAGGGAGCGACGGAGGGAGAGAGACGGAGAGTGAGAGAGGACGGGAGAGAGAGGCGGGAGAGAGGGAAAGAGAGAGGAAGGGAGGGAGAGAGGGAGGAAGAGAATCATAGAATCATAGAAAGTTATGGCACAGAAGGAGGCCATTTGGCCCATCATGTCCGTGCCGGGAGAGGGAGCGAGAGGTGGGGGGGGGGGGGGGGGGGGGGGGAGAGAGGGAGAGGAAGAGGGAGGGAGGGAGGGAGAGAGGGGAGAGAGGGAGGGAGCGAGCGAGGAAGAGGGAGGGAGAGTGGGAGGGAGAGGGCGAGAGGGAAGGAGAGGGAGAGTGCAGGAGAGAGGGAGGGAGGATGGGAGAGAGACAGGGAGAGAGGAAGAGAGGGAGGGCCATCGCTACTGCAGGGAGGAGCAGGGGCCAAATGATGGACACTCGCGCCCACCCCCCACCCCCCGAGCCCCCGTCCTGCAGATGCCATCGAGAAGATCCAGAAAGTATCACTCCTGACACTGAAGCCATCGCTCTGCCGGCCCCTGCCCCAAACCCGGTGCGATGCCCAACAAGGCGGCTCAGCCCTCTGATGCAGGTCACGAAACCCTGGCCTCCGAAGAAACGAAGCAGTATTATTCACATCATCTAGACAACATGCGGGCTCCCAGCCTGGCAGTGCCCTGCCCTCTCCCGGCTGCTGGCACCTGCTCCGCACACACTCTGGCACCGCATGAAAGCACTGAGCAACTCCAACCTCAGCAATTTGTTGTAATCGCGCTTTAAAATAGACAGCACCGCGCTCCCTCGCCCACTACCCCTCCCTCTCTATCCTGGCCTAGCCCAGCCAGACGGGACCTTATAAATCAACTGAGGTTTTCCAGCGGTGGGGGGGGGCGGATTTCGACTGATTACCGCTTAAAATCCTGACAGCACTCCGAAAGATCCGGGGAACGACTGCAAGCTTTCGAATGCCGCCGAGGCCCTGTTCAATGCGGTAGGTCAGAAGGAAGGTTTTCAAGAGGGAGACGTGCTTGTGATTTAGCCCCGTTCACCCGTCACCCGCTGCGCTCGCTGACCGACACTGGCTCCCGGTCCGGGAACGCCTCGATTTTAAAATTTCTCAACCTCGTGTTCAAATCCCTCCGTGGCCTCGCCCCCCCTCCCTATCTCTGTGACCTCCTCCAGCCCTACAACCCTCCGAGATCTCTGCGCTCCTCCAATTCTGGCCTCTTGCGCAGCCCCGATTTTAATCGCTCCGCCATTGGCGGCCGTGCCTTCAGCTGCCTCGGCCCTAAGCTCTGGAATTCCCTCCCTAATTACTTTCAAAATGGTAAAAAGTTAAAAACAGTGGATGTCCAAAGGGACTTAGGGGTTCAGGTACATCGATCATTGAAGTGTCATGAACAGGTGCAGAAAATAATCAAGAAGGCGAATGGAATGCTGGCCTTTATATCTGGAGGACTGGAGTACAAGGGGGCAGAAGTTATGCTGCAGCTATACAAAACCCTGGTTAGACCGCACCTGGAGTACTGTGAGCAGTTCTGGGCACCGCACCTTCGGAAGGACATATTGGCCTTGGAGGGAGTGCAGCGTAGGTTTACTAGAACGATACCCGGACTTCAAGGGTTAAGTTACGAGGAGAGATTACACAAATTTGGGTTGTATTCTCTGGAGTTTCGAAGGTTAAGGGGTGATCTGATCGAAGTTTAAGATATTAAGGGGAACAGATAGGGTGGATAGAGAGAAACTATTTCCACTGGTTGGGGATTCTAGGAGTAGGGGGCACAGTCTAAAAATTAGAGCCAGACCTTTCAGGAGCGAGATTAGAAAACATTTCTACACACAAAGGGTGGTAGAAGTTTGGAACTCTCTTCCGCAAACGGCAATTGATGCTAGCTCAATTGCTAAATTTAAATCTGAGATAGATAGCTTTTTGGCAACCAAAGGTATTAAGGGATATGGGCCAAAGGCAGGTATATGGAGCTCGATCACAGATCAGCCATGATCTTATCAAATGGCGGAGCAGGCACGAGGGGCTGAATGGCCTACTCCAGTTCCTATGTTCCTAAACCTCTCCGCCTCTCTCTCCTCCTATAAAACGCTCCTTAAAACCTACCTCTTTGACCAAGCTTTTGGTCACCTGTCCTAATATCTCATGTGGCTCAGCGTCAAATTTTTCTGATTGCGCTCCTGTGAAGCGCCTTGGGACGTTTTACGACGTTAAAAGGCGCGATATAAATGCAAGTTGCTGTCGGTAAATGGGATCGACATTAGTCCTGGGCGACAGTGCGAAGCGGGATATTCGATCGCAGGCAATAGGTCTCGGCCCTGGCTCAGTGGGTAGCACTCTCACCGACTGAGTCAGGCGGTCGTGGGTTCAAGTCCCACTCTCGCTGCTCGAGCACAAGATGCAGGCGAGGGCCGATGCTGCGGGGTTGCGCCAACAGAGCAGAGGGGTTAAATCAGAGAGAGCACTGAGGCTTTAAAAGCCTGCGGAGGGGAGGAGGCCCACAGTTTTGAGGGGGGAAGGGGGGGTGCGACGAGGCTGGATGACAACAAAGTGAGGAGGCACGGTGCGAGGGGTGGGAGATTCGGAGCTGAGGAGGGAACGAGAGAGGAGGGTTCCGAGCAAGGTGAATGGAGAGTAAGACAGGGAAGGAACGATGGGTAGGAGGAGCCAGCTCCATATAGCAGACGTGGTTACCACATTGCTCTGTGCAGTTATGCCAAAGATAAAGAGACGGGAGACAGTTACCATGGTTACGCTGAGCATGTACACATTTTTTTTCGCTATGAACTGGTTCCAGGGGTCTTTTAGGTTAACCAGTTGGCAGCTGCGGACTCGCAGTTCCATATGTGTGCGTGTGCATGCCATGTACACACCATCTGCAGCCCATCAATAAGGTTCGATGTGTTACAGATGGCCACTGGGAGGGTTTGGCTTTCACTCTCCGTCGACGAGACGCAGTGAGATTCCAGCAGGGAATGTCGCCACGTGTGTCGAGGTGCGTGGAAGGAACGGCAGGAGGCTATTCGGCCCATCGTGTCGGTGCCTGCTCTTTACAAGAGTAATCCGACACTAATCCCAATGCCCCACTCTCTCCTCATAGCCCTGTATCAATCCCAAACTAATCCCACTGCCCCGCTCTCTCCCCATAGCCCTGTATCAATCCCAAACGAATCCCACTGCCCCACTCTCTCCCCCGTAGCCCTGTATCAATCCCAAACTAATCCCACTGCCCCGCTCTCTCTCCATAGCCCTGTATCAATCCCAAACTAATCCCACTGCCCCACTCTCTCCCCATAGCCCTGTATCAATCCCAAACTAATCGCACTGCCTCACTCTCTCCCCATGGCCCCACTCTCTCCCCATAGCCCTGTATCAATCCCAAACTGATCCCACTGCCCCGCTTTCTCACCATAGCCCTGCATTAAACCCAAACTAATCTCACTGGCCCGCTCTCTCCCCCCGTAGCCCTGTATCAATCCCAAACTAATCCCACTGCCCCACTCTCTCCCCATTGCCTTGTATCAATCCCAAACTAATCCCACTGCCCCACTCTCTCCCCATTGCCCTGTATCAATCTAAAACTAATCCCACTGCCCCACATTTTCCCCATTGCCCTGTATATATCCCAAACTAATCCCACTGCCCCACTCTCTCATCATTGCCTTGTATCAATCCCAAATTGCCCCGCTCTCTCCCCATAGCCCTGCATTAAACCCAAACAAATCCCACACTCTCCCTCTTGCCCTGTATGAATCGCAAACTAATCCCACTGCCCCACTCTCTCCCTAAATACCCCTGTATCAATCCCAAACTAATCCCACTGCCCCACTCCCTCCCCATTGTCCTGTATCAATCCCAAACCAATCCCACAATCCTGCACTCTCCCACTTGCCCTGTATCAATCCCAAAAGAATCCCACTGCCCCACTTTCTCCCCATTGCCCTGTATCAATCCAAAACTAATCCCACTGCCCCAATCTCTCACCCCATAGCCCTGTATCAATCCCAAACTAATCCCACTGCCCCACTCTCTCCCCATTGCCCTGTATCAATCCCAAACTAATCCCATTGCCCCACTCTCTCCACATAGCCCAGTATCAATCCAAAACTAATCCCACTGCCCCACTCTCTCCCCATAGCCCTGTATCAATCCCAAACTAATCCCACTGCCCCACTTTCTCCCCATTGCCCTGTATCAATCCCAAACTAATCCCACTGCCCCAATCTCTCACCCCATAGCCCTGTATCAATCTAAAACAAATACCACTGCCCCACTCTCTCCCCCTTGCCCTGTATCAATCCCAAACTAATCCCACTGCCCCACTCTCTCTCCATTGCCCTGTATCAATCCCAAACTAATCCCACTGCCCCACTCTCTCTCCATTGCCCTGTATCAATCCCAAACTAATCCCACTGCCCCACTCTCTCCCCATAGCCCTGTATCAATCCCAAACTAATCCCACTGCCCCGCTCTCTCCCCATCGCCCTGTATCAATCCCAAACTAATCCCACTGCCCCGCTTTCTCCCCCATAGCCCTGTATCAATCCCAAACTAATCCCACTGCCCCGCTCTCTCCCCATCGCCCTGTATCAATCCCAAACTAATCCCAGTGCCCCGCTCTCTCCCCATAGCCCTGCATTAATCCCAAACCAATCCCACAATCTCCCTCTTGCCCTGTATCAATCCCAAACTAATCCCAGTGCCCCGCTCTCTCCCTATTGCCCTGTATCAATCCCAAACTAATCCCACTGCCCCGCTCTCTCCCCATCGCCCTGTATCAATCCCAAACTAATCCCAGTGCCCCGCTCTCTCCCTATTGCCCTGTATCAATCCCAAACTAATCTCACTCTCTCCCCATTGCCCAAAATCAATCCCAAACTAATCCCACTTCCCCACTCTCTCCCCACTGCCCTGCATCAATCCCAAACCAATCCCACTGCCCCACTATCTCCCCATTGCCCTGTATCAACCGAAAACTAATCCCACTCCCCCACTCTCTCCCCACTGCCCTGTATCAATCCCAAACTGATCCCATTGCCCCGCTTTCTCCCCATAGCCCTGCATTAATCCCAAACTAAATCCACTGGCCCGTTCTCTCCCCCCGTAGCCCTGTATCAATCCCAAACTAAGCCCACTGACCCACTCTCTCCCCATCGCCCTGTATCAATCCCGAACTAATCTCACTGCCCCACTCTCTCACCATCGCCCTGAATCAATCCCATACGAATCCCACTGCCCCGCTCTCTCCCCATAACCCTGTATCAATCCCAAACCAATCCCACACTCTCCCCCTTGCCCTATATCAATCACAAATTAATCCCACTGCCCCACTCTCTCCCTAAATGCCCCTATATCAATTCCAAACTAATCCCACTCTCTCCCCATTGCCCAAAATCAATCCCAAACCAATCCCACTGCCCCACTATCTCCCCATTGCCCTGTATCAACCGAAAACTAATCCCACTCCCCCACTCTCCCCACTGCCCTGTATCAATCCCAAACTGATCCCATTGCCCCGCTTTCTCCCCATTGCCCTGTATCAATCCCAAACCAATACCACAATCCTGCACTCTTCCCCAAGCCCTGTATCAATCCCAAACTAATCCCACTGCCCCACTCTCTCTCCATAGCCCTGTATCAATCCTAAACTAATCCCACTGCCCCACTCTCTCCCTGTTGCCCTGTATCAATCCCAAACTAATCCCACTGCCCCGCTCTCTCCCCATAGCCCTGCATTAATCCCAAACCAATCCCACACTCTCCCTCTTGCCCTGTATCAATCCGAAACTAATCCCACTGCCCCGCTCTCTCACCCCGTAGCCCTGTATCAATCCCAAACTAATCCCACTGCCCACTCTCTCCCCATAGCCCTGTATCAATCCCAAACTAATCCCACTGCCCCACTCTCTCCCCATTGCCCTGTAACAATCTAAAACTAACCCCACTGCCCCACTCTCTCCGCATAGCCCTGCATCAATCCCAAACTAATCCCATTGCCCCGCTTTCTCCCCCAAGCCCTGCATTAATCCCAAACCAATCCTACACTCTCCCCATAGCCCTGCATCAATCCCAAACTAAATCCACTGCCCCACTCTCTCCCCCCGTAGACCTGTATCAATCCTAAACTAATCCCACTGCCCCACTATCTCCCCGTTGCCCTGTATCAATCCCAAACTAATCCCACTGCCCCACTCTCTCCCCATTGCCCTGTATCAACCTAAAACTAATCCCACTGCCCCACTCTCTCCCCATAGCCCTGTATCAATCCCAAACTAATCCCACTGCCCCACTCTCTCACCATTGCCCTGTATCAATCCCATACGAATTCCACTGCCCCACTCTCTCCCCATTACCTTGTATCAATCTAAAACTAACCCCACTGCCCCACTCTCTCCGCATAGCCCTGTATCAATCCCAAACTAATCCCACTGCCCCGCTTTCTCCCCCAAGCCCTGCATTAATCCCAAACCAATCCTACACTCTCCCCCTTGCCCTGTATCAATCCCAAACTAATCTCACTGCCCCACTCTCTCCCCCTTGCCCTGTATCAATCCCAAACTAATACCACTGCCCCGCTCTCTCCCCCCATAGCCCTGTATCAATCCCAAACTAATCCCACTGCCCCACTCTCTCCCCATTGCCCTGTATCAATACCAAACTAATCCCACTGCCCCACTCTCTCCCCAAATAGCCCTGTATCAATCCCAAACTAATCCCACTGCCCCACTCTCTCCCCATAGCCCTGTATCAATCTAAAACTAATCCCACTGCCCCACTCTCTCCACATAGCCCTGTATCAACCCCAAACAAATCCCACTGCCCCACTCTCTCACCATTGCCCTGTATCAATCCCATACGAATCCCACTGCCCCACTCTCTACCCATTGCCTTGTACCAATCCCAAACTAATCCCATTGCCCTGCTCTCTCCCCATAGCCCTGAACTAATGCCAAACCAATCCGACACTCTCCCCCAGCCCTGTATCAATCCCAAACTAATCCCACTGCCCCACTCTCTCCACATAGTCCTGTATCAATCCCAAACTAATCCCACTGCCCCACTCTCTTCCCAGAGCCCTGTATCAATCCCACGCTAATCCCAGTGGCCCGCTCTCTCCACGTAGCCCTGTATCAATCCCAAACTAATCCCACTGCCCCAGTCTCTCCCCACAGCCCTGTATCAATTCCACGCTAATCCCACTGTCCCACTCTCTCCCCAAATAGCCCTATATCAATCCCAAACTAATCCCACTGCCCCACTCTCTCCCCATCGCCCTGTATCAATCCCAAACTAATCCCACTGCCCCACTCTCTCCCCATAGCCCTGTATCAATCCCAAACTAATCCCACGGCCCTGATCTCCCCATAACCCTGTATCAATCCCAAACTAATCCCACTGCCCCACTCTCTCCCCATTGCCCTGTATCAATCCCAAACTAATCCCACTGCCCCACTCTCTCCCCATAGCCCTGTATCAATCCCAAACTAATCCCACTGCCCCGCTCTCTCCCCATAGCCCTGTATCAATCCCAAACTAATCCCACTGCCCGCACTCTCCCCATAGCCCTGTATCAATCCCAAACTAATCCCACTGCCCCACTCTCTCCCCATTGCCCTGTATCAATCCCAAACTAATCCCATTGCCCCACTCTCTCCCCATTGCCCTGTATCAATCCCAATCTGATCCCAAAGCCCTGCATCAATCCCAAACTGCCCCACTCTCTCCCCATTGCCCTGCATTAATCTCAAACCAATCCCACACTCTCCCCCAGCCCTGTATCAATCCCAAACTAATCCCACTGCCCTAATCACTCTCCCAGTAGACCAGTATCAATCCCAAAACAATCCCACAATCCTGTATTCTCCCCCAGCCCTGTGTCAATCCCAAGCTAATCCCACTGCCCCACTCTCTCCCCATAGCCCTGTGCGAATCCCAAGCTAATTCCACTGCCTCGCTCACTCCCTACAGCCCTGTATCAATCCCAAACTAATCCCACTGCCCCACTCTCTCCCCATAGCCCTGTATCAATCCCAAACTAATCCCATTGCCCCACTCTCTCCTCATAGCCCTGTATCAATCCCAAACTAATCCCACTGCCCCGCTCTCTCCCCATAGTCCTGTATCAATTCCAAACTAATCCCACTGCCCCGCTCTCTCCCCATAGCCCTGTTAAAATCCCAAACTAATCCCATTGCCCCACTCTCTCCCCATAGCCCTGTATCAATCCCAAACTAATCCCATTGCCCCACTCTCTCCCCATAGCCCTGTATCAATCCCAAACTAATCCCACTGCCCCACTCTCTCCCCATAGCCCTGTATCAATCCCAAACTAATCCCAATGCCCCACTCTCTCCCCATAGCCCTGTATCAATCCCAAACTAATCCCACTGCCCCACTCTCTCCCCATTGCCCTGTATCTTCCTCTGCTTCAAATATTTATCCAATTTTCCCTGAAATTATTCGATGGTCTCTGCCTCAACCACTCCTTGTGAAAAAACACTCCAACAACCCTCTCTGTGTGAAGAAATTTCTCTTAGCCTCTCTCTGCAGTCAGTCAGACATCATTTAAAATCAATGACCCCCTCACCACTGACTTCCCCCAACAGGGGAAATCGTCTTTACCTAGTCACGTGATCAAAACCCTTTGTGATTTCAAAACCCCCATTAAATCTCTTCTCGGCCTCCTCTGCTGCAGTGAAAAGCTCGCAGGATCTTCAAGTCTCTCTTCACAACTATGGTTCCCCATTCCTGGCACTATCCCGGTGAATCTAGGCTGTGCGCTCACTTATGGCTTTGATGTCCTTTCTGTAACGCAGCATCCATAACAATGCTCCAATACGAACATCCCACTAGATGGCGATCAGGGGCAGGATCCCTGGCTTAATTTGCCCCAAGAGGCCTTGGGCCTGTTAAAGTGTCCCCCCTCCCTCTTCCACCCAGGAATCATGCCTTGGACTTTCCTGGCCTGTGGTTGCTCAGTACCATTAATCGAAGGTGTGTATACCCACTTCGGGGCAATATTAAAATGATTACTGAAAGGATTCCACAACTCAAAATTAATTATGAGAAGCCATTAAGCCTGAAGTTTCAGATTATTTAAGCTTCTCAATCTGAGCCAATTCCTGCACCATTATTCCCGGACAGTTCCTTTCTTTCTCCCCCCTCACTAACATACAAAAGGAACACAGGAGCCACACATACAGAAAACTCGGAACAAGGGGAAGACTCTAATGGGCTTGTTGGCGGGAACTGGAAGTCATGCAATCGACCGAAGCATGGACTCTTCCTGCTGACCCTGTGACCTGCTTGTTTTGTTTCTGCTTCTGCAGCACTCTCCCCAAAGTGTTCCAAGGACGTTCGGCCAGCACACTCGTGTCGAGCAGTGTTATTTCAGTCAAGTCAAGACCATTGTTCCGAAAGTTAAACGGCATTATGTTTAGGTTGCAGGAGGCAAGTTAGCTCCACTAGGCCGGAAGCTGCCCCTGCTTGTCTTGGGGGCGGGGGAGGGGCTTTATCATCAAACTCATCGCTTCACAAAAGAATGGCATTTTACGAACTGAACCTTTTTTGGTGAAAGTGTACAAGGTCAATGTGTTGTTTTCCTCCCCTTGGGGTGTCAATGCGGACTTTGGCCAGGAGATTCCAAATTCTGGATCATGACCGAATGAAAGACTTGCATTTGTACAGCGCCTATTCAACCCAAAGCCACTTCACAGCCAACAAAGTCCATTTTTTGAAGTGTAGTCACTGTTGAAATGTCGGAAACCCGACAGCCAATTTGCGCACAGCAAGATCCCACAAACAGCAATGAAACAAACGACCAGATAATCTGTTTTAGCGATGCTGGTTGAGGGATAAATATTGGCCAGGAGACTGGGGGAGAACTCCTCTGCTCTTCTTCCAATAATGGCCCAGGGGTGGGGGGTCCTTTACGTCCACCTGAGAGGGCAGATGGCGTCCCATCTAAACGAGGGCACCTCCAACAGTGTGGCAGTCCCCCAGTACTGCACTAGGTGTATCAATTGTGTGCTCAAGTCCCTGGAGTGGGGCTCAAACCCACAATCTTCTGGCTCAGAGACGAGAGTGCTACCCACTGAGCCACAGCTGACAACCACGTGGATCAGAGTCCACGGGCACCTCTCGAACCCTGGCAATCCAGTCCTCAAAGACCAGTTAACTCAGCCCTACTTGCGCTGGGGTTGCCAACCCTCCAGCTTTGGCCTGGAGTCTCCAGGAATTGAAGGTTAATCTCCCGGTCACTGCTGCGGGAGAAAAATCAACGGGGGCATTTAAAACAAACAGTGCGTTTTATCTTCTTTGAACACTTTCATTTATTAATTATAAAAATACTAGAGATGGGGGACAAAAAAAAAGTTGTTTGACCGAGAGTCAAAAATCATCCAATCGGGTAACGAAGAATCTGTTGGCTTTCCAATTGGCCGTGGGAACGGGGGCGGTTGCCGTGAGGATAGATGTGTCCGGCGACCAATGGCGGGGGGTGTGGGGGCGGGGCGGCTGGAGGTCATGTGATGAAACCTCCAGGAATATGTCCAGTCAGAGTTGGCAACCCCTAACCTGCGTTTACATTTCTTGTCTGCGGGTTTGTCCCAGTTTGAATTTTGTGGGCCTGGAGCTTTGGAAAAGCCTATAAAATCACAGAAAATTTAGGGCACAGGAAGAGGCCACTCGGCCCATCGTGTCGGCGCCTGCCGAAAATGAGCCATCCAGCCTAATCCAGCACTTGGTCCGAAATTGGTGGCTAAGTCCTGAATCACAACACATTTTAAAATATACACCTTGTCCTTATTTTTATATATTCCCATTATAAATTCTTATGTCCACGTTTGCACCTCGATTTTAAAATTCTCATCCTTGTTTTCAAATCCCTCCATGGCCTCGTCCACTCCCTATCTCTGTGACCCTCCTCCAGCCCTACAACCGTCAGAGATCTCTGCGCTCCTCCAATTCTGGCCTCTTGCGCATCCCCGATTTTAATCGCTCCGCCATTGGCGGCCGTGCCTTCAGCTGCCGGGGCCCTAAGCTCTGGAATTCCCTCCCTAAACTTTTCCGCCTCTCTCTCCTCCTTTAAGACGCTCCTTAAAACCTACCTCTTTCACCAAGCTTTTGGTCACCTGTCCTAATATCTCCTTATGTGGATGTCAACTTTTGTTTGGTTAATCGGTCCTGCGAAGCGTCTCGGGACGTTTTACTACTTTAAAAGCGCTATATAAATGCAGGTTGTTGTTGTTGTATGAACATAAGCTGTTTCTCTTCTCTTCGAAAAGGGGGGTGCCTGCAGCCCAGTACTCAGTGTCTCAAACTGTTAGCGGTCTGTCTGCCTGTCATCCATCACTGGAACTAGCTGCCCGACCTCTCCATGTAGTTTTATGCTGCTCGATTACAGTAAACAGGATGCTGCTTTTCTGCCAAGTCAATTATTTTCACTACGGTGCAGTTTACACAGCCTCCCTTCTGGAGGTGCACGCCCAGATAGATACAGTATGTAAAAACTATGGAAAATCACTGGCGGCACAAACTACACAGCACGCACATGCCCGGGTCCTGTTTACCGAATTCAGCACACCCCTGGACAAACTGATACTACCACCTCTCCGAGCACATGATTTCATACACCATCAGGTGTCCCCAAAGTGAGTTACAGGCTGGGATCTAATCGAGGGGTTCGGGTGGTTTATATATAGAATAACAGATACCCGGCAGTGAGTTACAGGCTGGAATCTAATCGAGGGGTTCGGGTGGTTTATATATAGAATAACAGATACCCGGGAGTGAGTTACAGGCTGGAATCTAATCGAGAGGTTCGGGTGGTTTATATATAGAATAACAGATACCCGGGAGTGAGTTACAGGCTGGGATCTAATCGAGGGGTTCGGGGGGTTTATATATAGAATAACAGATACCCGGGAGTGAGTTACAGAACGGAATCTAATCAAGGGGTTCGGGTGGTTTATATATAGAATAACAGATACCCGGGAGTGAGTTACAGGCTGGAATCTAATCGAGGGGTTCGGGTGGTTTATATATAGAATAACAGATACCCGGGAGTGAGTTACAGGCTGGGATCTAATCGAGGGGTTCGGGTGGTTTATATATAGAATAACAGATACCCGGGAGTGAGTTACAGGCTGGAATCTAATCGAGGGGTTTGGGTGGTTTATATATAGAATAACAGATACCCGGGAGTGAGTTACAGGCTGGAATCTAATCGAGGGGTTCGGGTGGTTTATATATAGAATAATGGATACCCGGGAGTGAGTTACAGGCTGGGATCTAATCGAGGGGTTCGGGGGGTTTATATATAGAATAACAGATACCCGGGAGTGAGTTACAGAACGGAATCTAATCAAGGGGTTCGGGTGGTTTATATATAGAATAACAGATACCCGGGAGTGAGTTACAGGCTGGGATCTAATCGAGGGATTCGGGTGGTTTATATATAGAATAACAGATACCCGGGAGTGAGTTACAGGCTGGAATCTAATCGAGGGGTTCGGGTAGTTTATATATAGAATAACAGATACCCGGGAGTGAGTTACAGGCTGGAATCTAATCGAGGGGTTCGGGTGGTTTATATATAGAATAACAGATACCCGGGAGTGAGTTACAGGCTGGAATCTAATCGAGGGGTTCTGGTGGTTTATATATGGAGCAACAGATACCCGGGAGTGAGTTACAGGCTGGAATCTAATCGAGGGGTTCGGGTGGTTTATATATAGAATAACAGATACCCGGGAGTGAGTTACAGGCTGGAATCTAATCGAGGGGTTCGGGTGGTTTATATATGGAGCAACAGATACAAGCTAGAATATGAACTGTGTTCCATGCTTCAACAGCGCCCTGCATCAAGAAATTTCTCCTAACCTCTCTCCTCACTCTTACTGATAATTTTAAACTGATGACCCCCTCGTCACTGACTCCTTATTCAGAGGACATTATTTCTCCCTATTCACCATCAACACCCTACATTATTTTGAAAACCTTTATTAAAGCTTTTTAATATTCATTCTCGGGATGTGGGCGTCACTGGCGAGGCCGGCATTTATTGCCCATCCCTAATTGCCCTTGAGAAGGTGGTGGTGAGCCGCCTTCTTGAACCGCTGTAGTCCGTGTGGTGAAGGTTCTCCCACAGTGCTGTTAAGAAGGGAGTTCCAGGATTTTGACCCAGCTACAATGAAGGAACGGCTGATATATTTCCAAGTCGCGATGGTGTGTGACTTGGAGGGGAACGTGCAGGTGGTGTTGTTACCATGTGCCTGCTGCCCTTGCCCTTCTAGGTGGTAGAGGTCGCGGGTTTGAGAGGTGCTGTCGAAGAAGCCTTGGCGAGTTACTGCAGTGCATCCTGTGGATGGTACACACTGCAGCCACAGTGCGCCGGTGGTGAAGGGAGCGAATGTTTAGGGTGGTGGATGGGGTGCCAATCAAGCGGGCTGCTTTGTCCTGGATGGTGTCGAGCTTCTTGAGTGTTGTTGGAGCTGCACTCGTCCGGGACAAACGTGTTTGGCAAATGCTTTTCCTCCTTTGGGAGGGAAAGAGGCTGGAGATTCTTTTGCATATCATCATTTACTGTCGACACGGCGATGTACTTCAACATGAATTATTAAGAAAAGAAAGAGCTTGCATTAACGTTCAAGAGGGAATTGGATATATACTTGAAAGGACAAAATGTGCAGGGCTATAGGAAAAGAGCAGTGGAGTGGGACTAATGGGATCGCAATTTCAAAGATCCAGCACAGGCATGATGGTCCAAATGGCTTCCTTCTGTGCTGTAAGATTCTCGGAATTGTAGAGCACCTTTCACATCCTCAGGACGACCCAAAGCACATCACAGTTAATTAATTACTTTTTTAAGTGCGGTCACTGTGTAGTGTAGGCAAATTGGCAGACAGCAAGGTCCAAATCAGATGGACGTCCAGTTAATCTTTCTGATGGTGTTAGCTGGGGGTTAGCTATTGCATGAACTCCCCTGCTGTTCTTCCAATAATGGCCGTGGGATCTTTATGTCCACCTGAGAGGGGCAGATGGGGCTTACGGTTTAAAGTCTCATCCGAAAGACGGCACCTCCGACAGTGCAGCTCTCCCTCAGTACTGCACTGGGAGTGTCGGCCTGGGATTATGCTCTCGAATCTCTGAAGTGGGACTTGAACCCCGACCTTGGAATCAGAGGTCAGAGTGCTACCCACTGAGCCGAGCTGAATCGCATCACACTGTAGCACAGCAGTGCTGTTGGACTAAGCTCTAACACTCTCCCATGACATTCCTGCACCTGCTGTTTTAACACAGTTTATTTTAAATAGCGGAAAGAGGAATCTCGTACGCAGGCGTCAAATCCTTTTGTGCGCTAACATCCCCAGCAGCGAGCTGTAGGCCTGTGCGCAAATGAAGGCAAACGGGTCCTGCTAAAATGCTGCTTGACAATCTGCGGATAAAGGGCTATGGGGAAGGAGCAGGGGGGAGCGGGACTAATTGGATAGCTCTGGCATAGGCACGATGGGCCGAACAGCCTCTTTCTGTGCTGTCGGGGACACAAGTCGAGACGCCGTGCAAGCGTACGACACGACCTGCCAGCGTGGTTACAAACGGCAGCTCTGCTCGAGAGATTCGATTCCAATCCCGTGCCCCTCCCCCAGTGCGGAGCCCCACGCACACAGGAATCCCTCACAAACGCACGCACGCGCGCGCGCACGCACACACACCCTCGTTCTTTCAAGCAGTGAAATCCATCTGTTGCCGTGGAGGTGCATCCCCATTTATCGGAGTAATCTCCCGTAGGAATTCCGAAGGTCGTGGGCTCGAGCCCCACTCCAGAGATTTCAGCACGTAATCCCAGGCCGACACTCCCAGCGCCAGTACTGAGGGAGTGCTGCGCTGTCGGAGGTGCCGTCTTTCGGATGGGACGTTAAACCGAGGCCCCGTCTGCCCTTTCGGGTGGATGTAAAAGATCCCACGGCCGCTATTGGAAGAAGAGCAGGGGGAGTTCTCCCCGGTGTCCTGGGCCAATGCTTATCACTCATCCAACATCACTAAAACAGATGATCTGGCCATTATCTCATCGCTGTTTGTGGGATCTTGCTGTGCGCAAATTGGCTGCCGCGCTTCCTACATTACAACAGTGACGACACTTCAGAAGTATTTAATTAGCTGTGAAGCGCCTTGGGATGTCCTGAGGTCGTGAAAGACGCTGTATAAATGCAAGTCTTTCCTTCATTCTCGTCCGATGCCCCAGCTTTTTCCTGTTGGATTGTGTCAAAAGCTATTTCTAGGTTCCTGGTTTGCGCTGGATCAGGTCACAAAAAATATGCTGCTCTCCCCCCTACGGTCGTTCCTCCAAGATTTGCTTCTGTGGTATTGGAACGTTCGAATTGCACAGCGACTGTAAATTCTCACTGTTTAGATTCCAAAGGGGCGACTCGGGGTCTAAGAGATAAATAAGAACATTCCTTAGCGTTTGTTTCGAGACAGCTGGCCATTGTGCAATTATTTGAATTTGTTTCTTTCCCCAACGAATGGAGGAATGAGGCGGTACAGAACTGTAGTACTTCCAAAAATGAGGCCCAAGAGGGAGGCCCCACGACGGAGGCTCAAGGGGGAGGCCCCACGACAGAGGCTCAAGGGGGAGGCCCCAAGACGGAGGCTCAAGGGGAGGCCCACGACGGAGGCTCAAGGGGGAGGCCCCACGACGGAGGCTCAAGGGGGAGGCCCCACGACGGAGGCTCAAGGGGGAGGCCCCACGACGGAGGCTCAAGGGGGAGGCCCCACGACGGAGGCTCAAGGGGGAGGCCCCACGACGGAGGCTCAAGGGGGAGGCCCCACGACGGAGGCTCAAGGGGGAGGCCCCACGACGGAGGCTCAAGGGGGAGGCCCCACGACGGAGGCTCAAGGGGGAGGCCCCACGACGGAGGCTCAAGGGGGAGGCCCCACGACGGAGGCTCAAGGGGGCGGCCCCACGACGGAGGCTCAAGGGGGCGGCCCCACGACGGAGGCTCAAGGGGGAGGCCCCACGACGGAGGCTCAAGGGGGAGGCCCCACGACGGAGGCTCAAGGGGGAGGCCCCACGACGGAGGCTCAAGGGGGAGGCCCCACGACGGAGGCTCAAGGGGGAGGCCCCACGACGGAGGCTCAAGGGGGAGGCCCCACGACGGAGGCTCAAGGGGGAGGCCCCACGACGGAGGCTCAAGGGGGAGGCCCCACGACGGAAGCTCAAGAGGGAGGCCCCACGACGGAGGCTCAAGGGGGAGGCCTACGACAGAGGCTCAAGGGGGAGGCCTACGACAGAGGCTCAAGGGGGAGGCCCTACGACAGAGGATCAAGGAGGAGGCCTACGACGGAGAACCAAGAGGGAGGCCGTACTGCAGAGGGTCAAGGGGGAGGCCTACGACAGATAACCAAGAGGGAGGTCATACGACGGAGGCTCAAGGGGGAGGCCTACGAAGGAGAACCAACAGGGAGGCCGTACGGCGGAGGCTCAAGGGGTGGCCTACGACGGAGACTCAAGAGGGCGGCTCTACAATGGAGACCCAAGAGGGAGGCTGTATGGCGGAGGCCCAAGAGGTGACCCTACGACAGAGGCCATACGACGGAGGCCCAAGAGGGAGGCCCAAGAGGGAGGCCCACGAGGGAGATGCCCAAGAGACCATCAATTTTGGACGCGTTTCACACTCCAGTTTGCCAATGGAGAATGAGAGAGACGGTGACCATCTCCAATTGCAGTGTGACAGAACTGTCAGGATTCCAGAGAGAAACAATACGGGGTCTCTCCCAGAGCCTGGACACTATTGGAAGTCTTGAACTGGCATCGGTCTTTGTATTATTGGCATTCCACAAGCTCCCATGGCTCCAAGAGGATTGAAGTTAACGCACCATATTGATCACATGGCCTGCCCCGCAATCCGTGTCAGAAGAGATCCGGCCAGCTCCTTCTTAAAGGCCGGGGTGAGGTGGCAGAGCAGGTGACCGTTCTGCCAGTGCAAACAGCTGGGTCGGTAACCCTAACCCCATTTACTCTATCAAAATCCCTCATAATTTCGAACACCTCAATTAAATCCACCCTTAACCTTCTCTGCTCCAAGGAGAACAACCCCAGCTTCTCCGGTCCCTCCACAGAACTGAAGTCCCTCGTCCCTGGAATGAAGGGTTTTCCGACGGCGTTAAGTTTCTCTCAGGCTGGCATGGGTCAGATCCTGAGGGAACCCTCTGTGCCCAGTTTCCCGACATGTGCCCTGCTCTGGAAGCGCCAACTTGTAAAATAACCCCTTACAAGTCATTTATTTTGAATTCATTCTCAGGATGTGGGTGACGCTGGCAGGTGCCAGCATTTGCTCCCCATCACTAGTTGCCTTTGAGAACCACTGTGTAGTGGTTTGATAAAACGGAGTGGCTGGCTAGGCCACTTCGGAGGGCAGTTACGAGTCGACCAGGTTGGTGAGGGACTCGAGTCAAATAGAAGTAAAGATCTGCATTTATTTAGCGCCTTTCTAGGCCCAAAGCGCTTTACAGTCAATTAAGCGCTTTTGAAATGTAGTCACTGTTGTAAGGAAACGCAGCAGCCAATTTGCACACAGCAAGATCCCACAAACAGCAATGTGATAATGACCAGATAATCTCTTTTAGTGATGTTGGTTGAGGGATAAATATTGTCCGGGGCATCGGGAGAACTCTCCTGCTCTTCTTTAAATAGTGCTACGGGATCTTTTACGTCCACCTGAGGGGGCAGACGGGGTCTCGGTTTAACGTCTCATCCAAAAGACGGCGCCTCGGACAGTGCAGCAACCCCTCAGTACTGGCACTGGGAGCGTCTGCCTGGATTATGGCCTCAAGTCTCTTGAGTAGGACTTGAACCCACAACCTTCTGACTCAGAGGTGAGTGTGCTACTCTGAGCCACAGCTGACACCTCCCAAATTAAAATACCAGACATATGAATAAATCAGTGAAGCAGAGGTGGGAACTGGTACATTACTGATATGCACAGACGGGTTTTGATGGAGGGTGTGCACTGGAAACGGCAAACCATCTATTCCCTTTGACCTAGAATCATAGATAGGTTACAGCACAGAAGGAGGCCATTCGGCCCATCGAGTCCATGCCTACTCTATGCAAGAGCAATCCAGCTAGTCCTACACCACCACCCTTTCCCTGTAGCCCTGCAAATTTTTTCCTTTCAAGTACTTATCCAGTTCCCTTTTGAAGGCCATGATTGAATCTGCCTCCACCACCCCCTCGGGCAGTGCATTCCAGAACCTAACCATTCGCTGCGTAAAAAGGTTTTTCCTCATGTCACCTTTGGTTCTTTTGCCAATCACCTTAAATCTGTGTCCTCTGGTCCTTGACCCTTCTGCCAATGGGAACAGTTTCTCTCTATCTACTCTGTCTAGACCCTTCATGATTTTGAATACCTCTATCAAATCTCCTCTCAACTGTCTCTGTTCCAAGGAGAACAACCCCAGTTTCTCCAGTCTATCCACGTAACTGAAGTCCCTCATCCCTGGAATCATTCTAGTAAATCTCTTCTGCACCCTCTCTAAGGCCTACACATCTTTCCTAAAGTGCAGAGCCCAGAATTGGACACAATACGCCATTAGTGGCCGAACCAGTGTTTGATAAAGGTTCATCATGACTTCTATACTCTATGTCTCTATTTATAAAGCCTAGGATCCCAGATATGCTTTTTTAACCGCTTTCTCAACCTGGCCTGTCACCTTCAATGATTTGTGCACATGTACCCCCAGATCTCTCTGTTCCTGTACCCCTTTTAGAGTTGTGCCCTCCTATATTGCCTCTCCTCGTCCTTCCTCCCGAAATGTATCACTTCACATTTTTCTGCGTTAAATTTCATCTGCCACATGTCCGCCCATGCCACCAGCCTGTCTATATCCTCTTGAAGTCTATCACTTGAAGTCTAACCACCTCCCCTTGATATTCAACGGCATTACCATTGACCAGACACTTAACTGGACCAGCCATATAAATACTGTGGCTACAAGAGCAGGTCAGAGGCTGGGTATTCTGCGGCGAGTGACTCACCTCCTGACTCCCCAAAGCCTTTCCACCATCTACAAGGCACAAGTCAGGAGTGTGATGGAATACTCTCCACTTACCTGGATGAGTGCAACTCCAACAACACTCAAGAAGCTCGACAACATCCAGGACAAAGCAGCCCGCTTGATTGGCACCCCATCCACCACCCTAAACATTCACTCCCTTCACCACCGGCGCACAGTGGCTGCAGTGTGTACCATTCACAGGATGCTCTGCAGCAACTCGCCAAGGCTTCTTCGACAGCACCTCCCAAACCCGCGACCTCTACCACCTAGAAGGACAAGAGCAGCAGGCTCATGGGAACAACACCACCTGCACGTTCCCCTCCAAGTCACACATCGTCCCAACTTGGAAATATATCGCCGTTCCTTCATCGTCGCTGGGTCAAAATCCTGGAACCCCCTACCTAACAGCACTGTGGGAGAACCTTCACCACACGGACTGCAGCGGTTCAAGAAGGCGGCTCACCACCACCTTCTCAAGGGCAATTAGGGATGGGCAATAAATGCCGGCCTCACCAACGACGCCCACATCCCATGAATGAATAAAAAAAAAATCTATCCTCCTCACTGTTCACTACCCTTCCGAGTTTTGTGTCACCTGCCTTCCAGCATTTCCAGTTTTCCTTTTCACTGAATCTTTCAGCACAGTGAGGCCATTCAGCCCATCGTGTCTGCTCTTTGAAAGAGCTATCCTATTAGTCCCACTCCCCCTGCTCTTTCCCCAGAGCCCTGTAAAATTTTTCCTTTTCAAGTATTTATCCAATTCCCTTTTGAAAGTCACTATTGAATCTGCTTCCACCGCCCTTTCAGGCAGCGCATTCCAGATCATCACAACTCGCTGCGTAAAAAAAATTCTCCTCATCTCCCTTCTGGTTTTTTTTTGCCAATTATCCTAAATCTATGTCCCCAGGTTACCAACCCCCTCTGCCAGTGGAAACAGTTAATAGCATTCCTGTAGACCTGAAAATACAGAGCGCTTTGCACCCTATCTAAATCAAGTGCTAGACTTTAAGAGGACATATCTTCAACACTGGAAGATGAAGTCCTTATCCACAAGCCATTTGATATTCCTTTCAACTGCACACATTCCTAGCCAACCTTCCGACATTTGACCAGCACGCTAGGGGGAGGGGCAGGGGTGCGGAACTAACAAGTCAGCTACTGTTATTCGACGATGTCTTAACGAGCCATCAAATCCTTCTCTCCACCATGGTGATGGAAGGAGAAACATTCCCCTCTTCAGGACCTGGAACACAGGAGCAGGAGGAGGCCATTCAGCCCCTCAAGCCTGTTACACAGGAACAGGAGGAGGCCATTTATCCCCTTGAGCCTGTTACACAGGAACAGGAGGAGGCCATTCAGCCCCTCGAGCCTGTCACACAGGAACAGGAGGAGGCCATTCAGCCCCTCGAGCCTGTCACACAGGAACAGGAGGAGGCCATTCAGCCCCTCGAGCCTGTCACACAGGAACAGGAGGAGGCCATTCAGCCCCTCGAGCCTGTTACAGAGGAACAGGAGGAGGCCATTCAGCCCCTCGAGCCTGACACACAGGAACAGGAGGAGGCCATTCAGCCCCTCGAGCCTGTTACACAGGAACAGGAGGAGGCCATTCAGCCCCTCGAATCTGTTACAGAGGGACAGAAGGAGGCCATTGAGCCCCTCGAGCCTGTTACACAGGAACAGGAGGAGGCCATTCAGCCCCTCGAGTCCGTTCCGCCATTCAATCAGATCACAGCTGAGCTGCACCTCAACTCCATTTCCCCGCCTTTGCTCCAGATCCCTTGATACCCTTACCTAACAAAAACCGGCAGCTGAACTGATTAACGAGCGGGAAATAGCGAGTATCCCGTCCCCGAATTCGCAATAAGCACTCCCGTCCCGCCGCACTGATGTGGACTGACTGCCTGAACATCTTTAATTTAAGTGAGTTCAAGAAGAGAAAACGAACCGTTCACATCCTCAGGACGGCCCAAAGGGCCTCACGGCCAATGGAGTACATGTGAAGTGCAGTCACTGTCGTTATGTAGGTAATTCTCCCGTTCTAATACGTCCTGATCAGAGAATATGATTCATCATCGCTGACAGCAACTTCTATGCCACCATGTGTTTTAAAGCCGGAGAGTGGTGAGAATGTGGAACTCACTACTGCAGGGAGTAGTAGAGGCGAATAGCATAGATACATTTAAGGGGAAGCTCGATAAACACATGAGGGAGAAAGGAATAGAAGGATATACTGACAGGGTGAGATGAAGAGAGGTGGGAGGAGGCTCGTATGGAGCATAAATACCGGCATAGACTAGTTGGGCCGAATGGCCTGTTTCTGTGCTGTACATTCTGTGTATGCAGTTCAGACATTGGTTTCATATGAAAAGAAAGAACCTGCATTTATATAGCGCCTTTCACAACCTCAGGACATCCCCAAAGCGCTTTACAGCCAATGAAGTACTTTTAAAGTGTAGTCACCGTTGTAATGTAGGAAACGCAGCAGCCAATTTGCGCACAGCAAGATCCCACAAACAGCAAATGAGATAAATGGCCAGATAATCTGTTTTTAGTGATAAATCTCGGCCAGGACACCAGGGAGAACTCCCCTACACTTCTTCAAATAGTGCCTTTTACATCCACCTAGACAGGACCTCAGTTTAACATCTCATCCGAAAGACAGCACCTCCGACAGTGCGGCACTCCCTCAGTACTGGCACGGGGAGTGTCAGCCTGGATTTTGTGCTCAAGTCTCTGGAGTGGGACTGTGAACCCAGGACCTTTGTGACTCAGAGGGTGGGAGAGCTACGCGCTGAGCCACGGCTGCCAGCAGTATTATAAGCCTCAAGTTAGAAAGTGCCTCGGGTTAAAGAAGGGGAACCAGCCAGGGTTGCTACTCCCCCTCGCTGTCCAGTGACTCCCGTCGGAATGTGAATATAGGGCGAGGGCATGTATTGGGCTGAGCTGTGATGCTCTCTGTGGTCGAATAGTGCACCGACACAAAGTGTCAAGGCTGGAAATATCTAGAAGGCCCAGTGGGGGGCTGGGGGAAGACATCTTTCAGGAATTTGAAGGGAGAAAATACAAAGGGACCCAAAAAGTTCAGGGAGAAGCTGCTGTGGAAAACCATAAAGACCACATTAATGTAGAAATACGTGAACAGTTACTTGACCATAAAAAAGAAAAGAAATGCATGATGGATATTTGACCAATGTTAACTCCTTGACTGCCTCAGTGAAGAGGTTGTTCTGACCGTTGTTCAGAATACAGCTTCCCTTGTATACAAGTCAATTAAGTAAAACTTTTCCCTTTGTGATACTGGTCTGAGTGTGTTAGTGCATTGGTATAGTGTTAAGTTTCAACACTGCTGGTAACACTGGGGCTGACCATAAGACCATAAGAGATAGGAGCAGGAGTAGGCCATTCAGCCCCTCGAGCCTGCTCCGCCATTTAATGAAATCATGGCTGATCTGATTTTTACCTCAACTCCACTTTCCCGCCCTTTCCCCATATCCTTTGACTCTCTTGCTGATCAAAAATTTGTCTAACTCAGCCTTGAATGTATTCAATGACTCAGCCTCCACAGCTTTTTGGGGTAAAGAATTCCAAAGATTCACGACCCTCTGGGAGAAGAAATTCCTCCTCATTTCCATCTTAAATGGGCGACCCCTTATTCTGAGACTATGCCCCCTAGTTTCAGACTCCCCCATGAGGGGTAACATCCTCTCAGCATCGACCCTATCGAGTCCCCTCAGAATCTTGTATGTTTCAATAACATCTCCTCTCATTCTTCTAAACTCCAATGAGTATAGACCCAACCTGTTCAATCTTTCCTCATAAGACAACCCTTCCATACCCGGAATCAACCTAGTGAACCTTCTCTGAACTGCCTCCAATGCAAGTATGTCCTTCCTTAAATAAGGGCACCAGAACTGTACGCAGTACTCCAGGTGTGGTCTCACCAGCACCCTGTACAGTTGTAGCATGACTTCCCTGCTTTTATACTCCATCCCCCTAGAAATAAAGGCCAATATTCCGTTTGCCTTCCGGATTACCTGCTGCACCTGTATGTTGAGTTTTTGTGTTTCATGTACGAGGACACCCAGATCCCTCTGTACCGCAGCATTTTGTTGTATTTCTCCATTCAAATAATATTTTGCTTTTTTATTTTTCCTCCCAAAGTGGATGACTTCACATTTTCCCACATTACATTCCATCTGCCAAATTTTTGCCCATTCGTTTAACCTGTCAATATCCCTTTGCAGACACTTTGTGTCCTCATCGCAACTTGCTTTTCCACCTATCTTTGTTATCATCAGCAAATTTGGCCACAAGACACTCTGCTTCTTCATCCAAGTCATTATATATATTGGAAGTAGTTGAGGCTCCAGCAGATCCCTGCAGCACCCCACTAGTTATAGATTGCCATTTTGAAAATGACTCTTTGTTTTCTGTTAGTTAGCCAATCCTCTATTCATGTCAGTATATTACCCCCAATACCATGAGCTTTTATCTTGTGCAGTAACCTTTTATGTGGCACCTTATCGAATGTCTTTTGGAAATCCAAATATACTGCATCCATTGGTTCCTCTTTATCCACCCTGCCCGTTACTTCCTCAAAGAACTCGAATAAATTTGTCAGACATGATTTCCCCTTCATAAAACCATGTTGACTCTCCTTGATTGTATTATGAGTCTCCAAATGTCCTGCTACTACTTCCTTAATAATGGATTCTAGCATTTTCCCAATGACAGATGTTAGGCTAAATAAACGGTCTGCAACGGTCAGCAGTGATTGGAGTATTTGCCCTTCTCTTTAAGGAAACTACAGGACAGTCAGTACCTGAGGATGGATTTTGAGTAAAATAAACTCAGTAATGTCAGCACTGGCTCAGTTGGTAGCACTCTCACCTCTGAGTCAGCAGGTCATGGATTCAAGTCTCCCTCCAGAGACAGGCTGACACTCCCAGTGCCAGTATTGAGGGAGTGCTGCACTGTCGGAGGTGCTGTCTTTCAGACGAGACATTAAACTGAGGCCCCGTCTGCCCTCTCAGGTGGATGTAAAAGATCTCATGGCACTATTTCGAAGAAGAACAGGTGGATCCTGATCAATATTTATCCCTCAACCAACGCTGCTAAATAAACAGATTATCTGGTCATTTATCATGTTGCTGTTTGTGGGATCTTGCTGTGTGCATTCAGAGGCCTTTGTTACCTGTAGACTTAACTACTCCAATGCTCTCCTGGCCGGCCTCCCATCTTCCACCTTCCATAACCTTGAGCTCATCCAAACCTCTGCTGCCCCGTATCCTAACTCGCACCAAGTCCCGTTCACCCATCACCCCCTGTGCTCGCTGACCCACATTGGCTCCCGGTCCGGGAACGCCTCGATTTTAAAATTCTCATCCTTGTGTTCAAATCCCTCCGTGGCCTCGCCCATTCTCTATCTCTGTAACCTCCTACAACCCTCCAAGATCTCTGCGCTCCTCCAATTCTGGCCTCTTGCGCATCCCCGATTTTAAATCGCTTCACCATTGGCGGCCGTGCCTTCAGCTGCCTAGGCCCTAAGCTCTGGAATTCCCTCCCTAAACCTCTCCGCCTCTCTCTCCTCCTTTAAGACGCTCCTTAAAACCTACCTCTTTGACCAAGCTTTTGGTCACCTATCCTAATATCTCCTTATGTGGCTCGGTGTCAAATTTTGTCTGAAAATCACTCCTGTGAAGCCCCTTGGGATATTTTTCACTATGTTAAAGGCGCTATATAAATGCATGTCCTTTCTTCCTTTTACAGAGGGCAATCAAAGCCCATTGCTGAAGGGGTTCAACAGCGAACCAGGATGGAGCGAGCTGTTACTTATCCCACAGACACAGCCATCGCTGGTCTACTGCCTTCGGGCGAGGAAGTTCAGTCAGAACCGTGTTGCTGCAGTCATCCTCGCCCAGCTCCTGGGGGACAGTTAGCTGACACGGGGTGCAATTTGCTCCTCGCTGCCTGCCCTGCTCATCCTTCATCAAGGCAGGCTGGCCGTCAGTTGTTCACACCGCGGCACCTGGGCGGGTGGGTTCAGGTGAAGGGGCTCTCAACTGTTCACATAGACCGCGACGCTTTTTCCATTCCGCCTGAACTGAAAGTGAAATCACCGCCTGGCGAGCACAGCCGACAGCCCCGAGTGCTCCATTCAGTTCCTGCGTGCTTGTTGTTTAATCATTTGAACGTTTATTACTTATTGAATCTTTCTTTATTTAATGCTTTCCATCCATTCATACATTTATCTTTTATTCGTTTGTCACTCTGATTTATTACAAGTTTAGTATCTCTTATTTATTCTCTTATTACCTCTTCATTCTTTGGCTTTGTTTGGTGTTAATTGTGCATTCCATGATTAACGTTTGTTATAAATGCACTTATTTATTGCTTATTCTGTTATTTTTGTTCGTTATGTTCCTGGATATCGTTTTGCCTTGTGTGTGCATTCTTTGTTTAATGTTATAAATGCACTTATTTATTGCTTATTCTGTTAATTTTGTTCCTTATGTTCTTGGATATCTTGTTTTGCCTTGTGTGTGCATTCCTTGTTTAATGTTATAAATGCACTTATTTATTGCTTATTCTATTTTTTCCACCTTGTTTACAGTTTATTCTTTTTTTTATAATTTGTTTAGAATTTCCATTTGTTTATTTGAGACAGTTTCGCATCGATCTCACTTGTGCACTCTTGTGTTTAATGTTCGCTATCAGTCTGTGTATTTAATTGCATTTTGTTCCTTAATCATTGCTGCTTCCTTTCAATTCTCATTCGTTTCTCCCCTTAACCGGACAAGAGGAAGCTGACATCGCTTCTTGGGGGCGTCTGAAACTTTGGAGCAAAAATTCTTGAATATATATAAAACAAAACACACACACTAAATTACTCACAGATGCACAGTCCTGTTGGGCAGGAGGCTGGAGTCCGGGATCTCGAGCAATTCCTGCTTGCTGCAAACCACCTTCCTCCGCACCTGGGGGAAAGTGGGTCCTTTTGATCTCTCCTCGATGCAGACGCAACTGTTGGTGAGCAGCTCGGAGCAGCAGTCGACCTGACAGGCCAGCAGCAGCAGCAGTAGCAGCAGCAATCCGACGCCCAGCAGTCGGATCATGGTGAAACCCCTTCACTGCAATCCGCACATCTTCCAAACTTTTGCTGTCCCCACTCCCCTCGACAACAACAGGGAGGGAGGGAGGGGGGGGGGGGGAAGTTTGAAAAAACTTTTTTTCTCTCTCTCTCAAAAAGTTGCTGGGAGTCTAGAAACTAATTGCAACATTTTTCTGCGGCTGTGCCCCGTTCTTCTCTCAGCCCAATACATACTTCTCTTTCACCCCCTCTTGTTTTAGGAAGAGGTTTTCCCAAATCTCTCTCTCTCTCTCTCTCCCCTAACCACCACCTTGTGTGTTTGGGGAGCTCCTGTCCCGTTAGCTGCATCCACTCTAACCAAAGTTAGACAGCTGAAATCCATCGCATTTTTTGCATTCTCTCCTCTTTTAACATCCCTCCCCTTCTGCAATTAAAATAGATTTTAAAAACACACACACACACAAGTCTCCCCCCAAGCTGTGCTGGGGGCTCATCAAACACCAAACAGCCAGCCCCCCTCGGGCTGCAAAGTCCAAAGTCTTCTCTCAGACGCTTGCAGTCGGTTAACAGGGTTCTGTGCGTTTCGGACCTTGTTGGAGGATTTTTTTCTCTCTCTCTCTCTCTCTTGCACAGCACAGGAGCGTTGGGGCTGTCACGTTGAGCCGCGGTTTCTCTGTCAGCCCCACATCTCAGAGAGAGAGAGAGAGAGAAATAAAGAGCCAAGAGACTTCCTCTGGGTCCTGCCGCCGACCCGCTTCCCAACGAGCCAGTCAGCTGAACGACTTTATTTTTTTGGATACAGCGGCGGATTTGTGCACAGCAAGGCTCCGCCAACACCCAAAGACTGGCTTTTTGTTTTGGTGGTGTCGGTGGACGGATAAATATTGCCCAGGGATCTTTCACTGAGAGGGCAGGCTCTTAATTAATGTTAATATGGTTGAGATATTTCCCTGACTGTATGAAACAGCTGTGTCCAGTGTAATAAAGAGAAACGAGCAATGCAATAAACAGCACAACTTGCATTTATGTAGCGCCTGTAACGTAAGAAAACATCCCAAGGCGCTTCGCAGGAGCGTAATCAGAAAAATGTTGATGCCGGGGCGCATTTAGGCAATATTAGGACCAAAAGGGAGACTTTTGACTTATAGGGAGAGGTTAGATAGACTGGGACTTTTTTCCCTGGAGAGTAGGAGGTTAAGGGGTGATCTTATAGAAGTCTATAAAATAATGAGGGGCATAGATAAGGTAGATAGTCAAAATCTTTTCCCGAAGGTAGGGGAGTCTATAATGAGGGGGCATAGATTTAAGGTGAGAGGTGAGAGATACAAAAGGGTCCAGAGGGGCAATTTTTTCACTCAAAGGGTGGTGAGTGTCTGGAACGAGCTGCCAGAGGCAGTAGTAGAGGCGGGTACAATTTTGTCTTTTAAAAAGCATTTGGACAGTTACATGGGTAAGATGGGTATAGAGGGATATGGGCCAAGTGCAGGCAATTGGGACTAGCTTAGTGGTATAAACTGGGCGACATGGACATGTTGGGCCGAAGGGCCTGTTTCCATGTTGTAACTTCTATGATTCTATGATAAGCTTGGTCAAAGAGGCAGGTTTTAAGGAGCATCTTAAAAGAGGAGAAAGAGGTTTAGGGAGGGAATTCCAGAGTTTAGGGCCCAGGCAGCTGAAGGCACGGCCGCCAATGGTGGAACAATGAAAAGCGGGGATACGCGAGAGGCCAGAATAAAAATCTTACATCTGCGAGCGCTTCCTGTCTGCAAAACTTTACTTCCTGTTGTCATATTTTCGTCACACTTTTGTGTCAAGTTTTTTCCATTATAAATTCCCATGAACACGTTTATAATGGGAACTGCCTATGTAAACTTGTCACGCTGTAATTACACCCTCTCGCTGGTGGTGGCGCTGCGGCCTCTCCCCACTCCTCAGCCTCCACTGCAGAGGCATTCCTCTGCTCCAACCGACTCGACTTTCCTAATTGCTGTATGTTTTGCTATTTAACTATACGTAATTATATCAGATCATTTCCAGAGGGATAGAATTGAAAAGCAGAGAAGTTATGTTAAACTTGTATAGAACCTTGGTTAGACCACACTTGGGAGTACTGTGCTCAGTTCTGGTCTCCGTATTACAAAAAGAATGTAGAGGCACTGGAGAAGGTGCAAAAAAGATTTACAAGGATGATATCCGAACTGAGAAGTTACACCTATCAGGAAAGACTGTACAGGCTGGGCCCGTCTGGAAAAGAAAAAGCTGAGGGGTGACCTGATATAGGATTTTAAAATGATGAAGGGGTTCAAGAGGGTCGACATGGAGAAGATATTTCCACTTGTGGGAGAACTCCAAAACTAGGGGCCATAAAGTAAATAGAGTGGGAGGAGGCTTATATGGAGCATAAACGCCGGTTTCTGTGCTGTAAATTCTATACAAATTCAGGTGTCCACATTTATAATGGGAACTGCATATGTAAACGTGTCACGCTGTAATTGCACCCTCCCGCCAGAGATGGCGCTGCAGCGTGATAAGTTTACAGAGGCAGCTTCCATTATAATCCTGGACAGAGGAATTTATTAATCAGAAATTGACAAGAAATGCAGGACATGCAGACATGATTTTCAATATATTATAGATATATATATCTATTATACAGAGATGCATGTGAATGTATATGCATGTGGGTGTTATACATATATGTGTGTGTGTGCCTCTATATATGTGGGTGTATATTTGGATATGTGTATATACCCACACTCATATATTATATATATTCCATGTATGTAGGTATAATATGCATGTATACATATGTATGTACACATGGATGTACATGCAAGTGTGTGTATATATATTTAAATGTGTCTGTATATGTGGGTTTATATTTAGTTTTGTGTGTATACATACAAACATGTATACAAATTGTATGTGGATGTACACGCATGTGTGTGTATATATATGTGTCTCGTATATGTGGGTATATATTTGGTTTTGTGTATATACACATATACAATTTGTATGTGGATGTACACACATGTGTGTATGTATGTATATGTGTGTCTGTACATGTGGGTGTATATTTGGTTTTGTGTATGTACACACAAACATGTATACAATTTGTATGTGGATGTACACACGTGTGTATATATATATGTTTGTCTGTACATGTGGGTATATATTTGGTTTTGTGTATAAACACGTATACAATTTGTATGTGGATGTACATGCATGTGTATGTGTATATGTGTGTCTTTATATATGGGTATATATTTGGTTTTGTGTATATACACAAACATGTATACAATTTGTATGTGGATGTACACGTATGTGTGTGTGTATATACATATATGCGTGTGTCTGTACATGTGGGTATATATTTGGTTTTGTGTATATACACGTATACAATTTGTATGTGGATGTACACACATGTGTGTGTGTATATACGTGTGTCTGTATGTGTGGGTATATATTTGGTTTTGTGTGCATACACACACACATGTATATAATTTGTATATGCATGTATAAACATATACACCAGAATTCCTGAAGGATTGTAAGCCAGTGATTGACGATTGTCACATTTCCCTCGCCTCAAAAAGGCCCTTTGTGAACCACATGGAATTTTCCTTCACTGATTTATTGAATTTAACACCACGGTCGGGCAGAAAGTTCGTAGGAAATGTTTTACAGATGTGCTTTACGTTGCAAAAAGCTCTTGTAATTTATGACTTGCATTTCAATCTTTATTTGATGGGAGCAGTTAGAAAAACAGACGCAGCCTTTGAGCGCAACATAATGTTATTGCTTTCTGAGAAGCAGCGTTTGTCTCAGAAGTACTATTCTAAAAGTGTGCCCTGGACATTCCTCGCACGCAAACTACCCACAGAGGTGCTCGATCCCAAGCTTGGCAATTAAAAGCCTGCAGACTGTAGGAATGAGGGAAGATGGATGGAGGTCCACAGTTATGTGCAAGACAATCATAGAATCATAGAAGTTTACAACATGGAAACAGGCCCTTCGGCCCAACATGTCCATGTCGCCCAGTTTATACCACTAAGCTAGTCCCAATTGCCTGCACTTGGCCCATATCCCTCTATACCCATCTTACCCATGTAACTGTCCAAATGCTTTTTAAAAGACAAAATTGTACCCGCCTCTACTACTGCCTCTGGCAGCTCGTTCCAGACACTCACCACCCTTTGAGTGAAAAAATTGCCCCTCTGGACCCTTTTGTATCTCTCCCCTCTCACCTTAAATCTATGCCCCCTCATTATAGACTCCCCTACCTTTGGGAAAAGATTTTGACTATCTACCTTATCTATGCCCCTCATTATTTTATAGACTTCTATAAGATCACCCCTAAACCTCCTACTCTCCAGGGAAAAAAGTCTCAGTCTATCCAACCTCTCCCTATAAGTCAAACCATCAAGTCCCGGTAGCATCCTAGTAAATCTTTTCTGCACTCTTTCTAGTTTAATAATATCCTTTCTATAATAGGGTGACCAGAACTGTACACAGTATTCCAAGTGTGGCCTTACTAATGTCTTGTACAACTTCAACAAGACATCCCAACTCCTGTATTCAATGTTCTGACCAATGAAACCAAGCATGCTGAATGCCTTCTTCACCACCCTATCCACCTGTGACTCCACTTTCAAGGAGCTATGAACCTGTACTCCTAGATCTCTTTGTTCTATAGCTCTCCCCAACGCCCTACCATTAACGGAGTAGGTCCTGGCCTACTCTTTTGGCATGTGTTCATTGAGGTGTGGTGCAATGATTTGTGCTGTTTCTGTCCCAGTACCTGAGCCTGATCTCAGCCGTGGCTCAGTGGGTAGCACTCTCAGCTTTAGGTCAGAAGATTGCGGGTTCAAGTCCCCCACCAGAGACTCAATACACGGAATCTAGACTGTTACTCCCGGTGCAATACTGAAGGAGCGCTGCCTTTCTGATGAGATGTTAAAACAAGGCCCTATCTGCTCTCTCAGGTGGCCATAAAAGATCCCACAGCACTATTTCTAGTAGAAGAGAAGGGGTGTCCTGGCCAATATTTATCCCTCCACCAACACCTAAAAACAGATGATCTGGTCATTACCACATTGCTGTTTGTGGGATCTTGCTGTGCACTAATTGGCTGCTGCGTTTCCTACATTACAGCAGTGACTACACTTCAAAAGTACTTAATTAGCTGTGAAGCGCTTTGGGACGACCTGAGGTTGTGAAAGGCGCAATATTACGTAGAATTTACAAAACAGAAACAGGCCATTCGGCCCAACTGGTCTATGCCGGTGTTTATGCTCCACACGAGCCTCCTCCCACCCCTCTTCATTTCAGCATATCCTTCTATTCCTTTCTCCCTCATGTGTTCATCTAGCTTCCCCTTAAAGGCATCTCTGCTGTTCGCCTCATCTACTCCTTGTGGGAGCGAGTTCCACATTCTCACCACTCTCTGGGTGAAGAAGTTTCTCCTGGATTCCTTAATGGGTTTATAATACGAATATAAAAATTAAGACAGCGTGTATGACTTTCAAATGGAGACTGAATTACCTATGTGTACCTTCGTCCAATTATCCCTGGCCCTCCAAACTCGCTTCTTCTGAAGACTACACTTGGTCTCCATTCTGTCTGGGCAAATCCAGGGCACCTTCGGGTCCCATGTTGTAGGTTATCTCCAAACAGGAGCAGCCTCTCCCTTGACAGCTGTGAATGCAATATCACGGTCCAGGTTTGATTCCTGGTCTATGCTCAGTTCACCGATCTCTGGAGGGTGGCAGTAGTGACACGACAGCTGCCCTCAATGGCCATGGGTTTGCGAGGGCCAAATCGGACAAGATTCCTGCTCTGGATTGTTATCCAAGATTCCTGCTCTGGATTGTTATCGGAGATTCCTGCTCTGGATTGTTCTCGGAGATTCCTGCTCTGGATTGTTATCCGAGATTCCTGCTCTGGATTGTTATCCGAGATTCCTGCTCTGGATCGTTATCCGAAATTCCTGCTCTGGATCGTTATCCGAGATTCCTGCTCTGGATCGTTATCGGAGATTCCTGCTCTGGATCGTTATCGGAGATTCCTGCTCTGGATCGTTATCGGAGATTCCTGCTCTGGATCGTTATCGGAGATTCCTGCTCTGGATCGTTATCGGAGAGTCCTGCTCTGGATCGTTATCGGAGACTCCTGCTCTGGATCGTTATCGGAGACTCCTGCTCTGGATCGTTATCGGAGACTCCTGCTCTGGATCGTTATCGGAGATTCCTGCTCTGGATCGTTATCGGAGACTCCTGCTCTGGATCGTTATCGGAGACTCCTGCTCTGGATCGTTATCGGAGACTCCTGCTCTGGATCGTTATCGGAGATTCCTGCTCTGGATCGTTATCGGAGACTCCTGCTCTGGATCGTTATCGGAGATTCCTGCTCTGGATCGTTATCGGAGACTCCTGCTCTGGATCGTTATCGGAGATTCCTGCTCTGGATCGTTATCGGAGACTCCTGCTCTGGATCGTTATCGGAGACTCCTGCTCTGGATCGTTATCGGAGACTCCTGCTCTGGATCGTTATCGGAGATTCCTGCTCTGGATCGTTATCGGAGATTCCTGCTCTGGATCGTTATCGGAGATTCCTGCTCTGGATTGTTATCAGAGATTCCTGCTCTGGATTGTTATCAGAGATTCCTACTCTGGATTGTTATCGGAGATTCCTGCTCTGGATTATTATCCAGTGACACTTTCTGGACAGTCCACCTGTGGACATCTGGCCAGGATCAGGCTGGACTGCGATGCCCTCCAGAGTTGAATACCCTATCAGGACTCAACGTCTAGGTCACAGAGGGCGACCGGTGGCCCATGGAACCGGTCAGCGCCCTCAGGAGAGGAGGGAAGGTAAACACGGAGAACCCCACATCCCTCAAGAGGAAGAGAAAGCTACATATCGTCAACAGGTGTAATTACAAACAGCTCGCTGTTAACCCGTTACAATTTGGTCTGAGCTCGGCGGCATGTATACGGTACAGGGTGTTTGGTACGGATGTCAGGAGTCTCTTCTCCTTCCTCGCGTCCATTTAAGGCCCCGTCTGCCTGTTCAGGTGGGCGTGAAAGATCTAATGGGACCGTCCGAAGTTGAGCGGGGGGAGTTCTCCCGGCGTCCTGGCCAATATCACCCCCCCTCCACCAGCGTCACCAAAAACAGATGAACTTGCTCTGTTTTCTCAATGGTGCCTGCGGGATCCTGCTGTGCGCAACATGGCTGTCCCTTTCGGCTACAGACGCCGCACTTCGCAGTAATCCATTGTAGATGAAGGGCTCTGGGCGGGGGGGGGGGAACATTATGGAGAGATGTGGAACAGAGCTTTATAAAGCCAAGCCTGTCTCTAACCCTCTGGTGGTTTAACCACAAACCAAGGAGTGGCTTCGTGCAGGATCAGGGCAAAAATGGCGACGAGCTCAGTCCTCAGTGTTAGCCTTTGAATCGAGACACCCGCAGCTGGTGCTGAGAGGGGAGAGACGGGATAATGCTTTGGGTGTAGACTCTTTGGTTAGGAAGGTTGTATGGCACCCTCTGGTGTCAGCCGTGGCTCAGTGGGTAGCACTCGCGCCTCTAAACCAAAAGGTTATGGGTTCAAATCCCGCTCCAGAGACTTAAGCCCGTAATCCAGGCCGACATTCCCAGTGCCAGTACTGAGGGAGTGCTGCACTGTCAGAAGTGCCGCCTTTCGGATGAGGCATTAAACTGAGGCCCCGCCTGCCCTCTCAGGTGGATGTAAAAGATCCCACGGCCACTATTTGAAGAAGAGCAGGGGGAGTACTCCCCGGTGTCCTGGGCCAATGTTCATCCCTCAACCAACACTACCAAAATACAGATGATCTGGTCATTTATCACATTGCTGTTTGTGGGATCTTGCTGTGCGCAAATTGGTTGCCGCCAATTCCTGCAGTACATCAGTGACCACACTTCAAAAATTACTTAATTGGCTGTAAAGCGCTTTGGGCTGTCCTGAGGTCGTGAAAGGTACCATATAAATGCAAGTTCTTTACTCTGGGCCTTCCCTTGAAACCTTCAATCCCAACAAGAGGCTTTTGAAATGATATATAAAATGAATAGGAATTTAATCCAGAAACAATAACATTCAAACATATCAGCACCAATTCTCCAATGCTTTAAAATTAAGTTGTGGTCCCACCCTTTCCCAGTAGGGGGCGGACTTGTAGAGATACAGTCAGTAACACAGGGCGCTGGGGGAGAGGGGTTACTGAGTGACAGTGTGAGGGAGCTGGATTAACATCAGTAGAGATACAGTCAGTAACACAGGGCGCTGGGGGGAGAGGGGTTACTGAGTGACAGTGTGAGGGAGCTGGATTAACATCAGTAGAGATACAGTCAGTAACACAGGGCGCTGGGGGAGAGGGGTTACTGAGTGACAGTGTGAGGGAGCTGGATTAACATCAGTAGAGATACAGTCAGTAACACAGGGCGCTGGGGGAGAGGGGTTACTGAGTGACAGTGTGAGGGAGCTGGATTAACATCAGTAGAGATACAGTCAGCAACACAGGGCGCTGGGGGAGAGGGGTTACTGAGTGACAGTGTGAGGGAGCTGGATTAACATCAGTAGAGATACAGTCAGTAACACAGGGCGCTGGGGGGAGAGGGGTTACTGAGTGACAGTGTGAGGGAGCTGGATTAACATCAGTAGAGATACAGTCAGTAACACAGGGCGCTGGGGGAGAGGGGTTACTGAGTGACAGTGTGAGGGAGCTGGATTAACATCAGTAGAGATACAGTCAGTAACACAGGGCGCTGGGGGAGAGGGGTTACTGAGTGACAGTGTGAGGGAGCTGGATTAACATCAGTAGAGATACAGTCAGTAACACAGGGCGCTGGGGGGAGAGGGGTTACTGAGTGACAGTGTGAGGGAGCTGGATTAACATCAGTAGAGATACAGTCAGTAACACAGGGCGCTGGGGGAGAGGGGTTACTGAGTGACAGTGTGAGGGAGCTGGATTAACATCAGTAGAGATACAGTCAGTAACACAGGGCGCTGGGGGAGAGGGGTTACTGAGTGACAGTGTGAGGGAGCTGGATTAACATCAGTAGAGATACAGTCAGTAACAGAGGGCGCTGGGGGGAGAGGGGTTACTGGGTGACAGTGTGAGGGAGCTGGATTAACATCAGTAGAGATACAGTCAGTAACACAGGGCGCTGGGGGGAGAGGGGTTACTGAGTGACAGTGTGAGGGAGCTGGATTAACATCAGTAGAGATACAGTCAGTAACACAGGGCGCTGGGGGGAGAGGGGTTACTGGGTGACAGTGTGAGGGAGCTGGATTAACATCAGTAGAGATACAGTCAGTAACACAGGGCGCTGGGGGAGAGGGGTTACTGAGTGACAGTGTGAGGGAGCTGGATTAACATCAGTAGAGATACAGTCAGTAACACAGGGCGCTGGGGGAGAGGGGTTACTGAGTGACAGTGTGAGGGAGCTGGATTAACATCAGTAGAGATACAGTCAGTAACACAGGGCGTGGGGGGAGAGGGGTTACTGAGTGACAGTGTGAGGGAGCTGGATTAACATCAGTAGAGATACAGTCAGTAACACAGGGCGCTGGGGGAGAGGGGTTACTGAGTGACAGTGTGAGGGAGCTGGATTAACATCAGTAGAGATACAGTCAGTAACACAGGGCGCTGGGGGAGAGGGGTTACTGAGTGACAGTGTGAGGGAGCTGGATTAACATCAGTAGAGATACAGTCAGTAACACAGGGCGCTGGGGGGAGAGGGGTTACTGAGTGACAGTGTGAGGGAGCTGGATTAACATCAGTAGAGATACAGTCAGTAACACAGGGCGCTGGGGGAGAGGGGTTACTGAGTGACAGTGTGAGGGAGCTGGATTAACATCAGTAGAGATACAGTCAGTAACACAGGGCGCTGGGGGAGAGGGGTTACTGAGTGACAGTGTGAGGGAGCTGGATTAACATCAGTAGAGATACAGTCAGTAACACAGGGCGCTGGGGGGAGAGGGGTTACTGGGTGACAGTGTGAGGGAGCTGGATTAACATCAGTAGAGATACAGTCAGTAACACAGGGCGCTGGGGGGAGAGGGGTTACTGAGTGACAGTGTGAGGGAGCTGGATTAACATCAGTAGAGATACAGTCAGTAACACAGGGCGCTGGGGGAGAGGGGTTACTGAGTGACAGTGTGAGGGAGCTGGATTAACATCAGTCGAGATACAGTCAGTAACACAGGGCGTGGGGGGAGAGGGGTTACTGAGTGACAGTGTGAGGGAGCTGGATTAACATCAGTCGAGATACAGTCAGTAACACAGGGCGCTGGGGGAGAGGGGTTACTGAGTGACAGTGTGAGGGAGCTGGATTAACATCAGTAGAGATACAGTCAGTAACACAGGGCGCTGGGGGAGAGGGGTTACTGAGTGACAGTGTGAGGGAGCTGGATTAACATCAGTAGAGATACAGTCAGTAACACAGGGCGCTGGGGGAGAGGGGTTACTGAGTGACAGTGTGAGGGAGCTGGATTAACATCAGTAGAGATACAGTCAGTAACACAGGGCGCTGGGGGGAAGAGGGGTTACTGAGTGACAGTGTGAGGGAGAGGGATTAACATCAGTAGAGATACAGTCAGTAACACACGGCGGTGGGGGAGAGGGGTTACTGAGTGACAGTGTGAGGGAGCTGGATTAACATCAGTAGAGATACAGTCAGTAACACAGGGCGCTGGGGGGAGAGGGGTTACTGAGTGACAGTGTGAGGGAGCTGGATTAACATCAGTGGAGATACAGTCAGTAACACAGGGTGCTGGGGGAGAGGGGTTACTGAGTGACGGTGTGAGGGAGCTGGATTAACATCAGTAGAGATACAGTCAGTAACACAGGGCGCTGGGGAGAGTGGGGTTACTGAGTGACAGTGTGAGGGAGCTGGATTAACATCAGTAGAGATACAGTCAGTAACACAGGGCGCTGGGGGGAGAGGGGTTACTGAGTGGCAGTGTGAGGGAGCTGGATTAACATCAGTGGAGATACAGTCAGTAACACAGGGTGCTGGGGGGAGAGGGGTTACTGAGTGACAGTGTGAGGGAGCTGGATTATCATCAGTGGAGATACAGTCAGTAACACAGGGCGCTGGGGGGAGAGGGATTACTGAATGACAGTGTGAGGGAGCTGGATTAACATCAGTGGAGATACAGTCAGTAACACAGGGCGCTGGGGGAGAGGGGTTACTGAGTGACAGTGTGAGGGAGAGGGATTAACATCAGTGGAGATACAGTCAGTAACACAGGGTGCTGGGGGGAGAGGGGTTACTGAGTGACAGTGTGAGGGAGCTGGATTAACATCAGTAGAGATACAGTCAGTAACACAGGGCGCTGGGGGGAGAGGGGTTACTGAGTGACAGTGTGAGGGAGCTGGATTAACATCAGTAGAGATACAGTCAGTAACACAGGGCGCTGGGGGAGAGGGGTTACTGAGTGACAGTGTGAGGGAGCTGGATTAACATCAGTAGAGATACAGTCAGTAACACAGGGCGCTGGGGGAGAGGGGTTACTGAGTGACAGTGTGAGGGAGCTGGATTAACATCAGTAGAGATACAGTCAGTAACACAGGGCGCTGGGGGGAGAGGGGTTACTGGGTGACAGTGTGAGGGAGCTGGATTAACATCAGTAGAGATACAGTCAGTAACACAGGGCGCTGGGGGGAGAGGGGTTACTGAGTGACAGTGTGAGGGAGCTGGATTAACATCAGTAGAGATACAGTCAGTAACACAGGGCGCTGGGGGGAGAGGGGTTACTGGGTGACAGTGTGAGGGAGCTGGATTAACATCAGTAGAGATACAGTCAGTAACACAGGGCGCTGGGGGAGAGGGGTTACTGAGTGACAGTGTGAGGGAGCTGGATTAACATCAGTAGAGATACAGTCAGTAACACAGGGCGTGGGGGGAGAGGGGTTACTGAGTGACAGTGTGAGGGAGCTGGATTAACATCAGTCGAGATACAGTCAGTAACACAGGGCGTGGGGGGAGAGGGGTTACTGAGTGACAGTGTGAGGGAGCTGGATTAACATCAGTCGAGATACAGTCAGTAACACAGGGCGCTGGGGGAGAGGGGTTACTGAGTGACAGTGTGAGGGAGCTGGATTAACATCAGTAGAGATACAGTCAGTAACACAGGGCGCTGGGGGAGAGGGGTTACTGAGTGACAGTGTGAGGGAGCTGGATTAACATCAGTAGAGATACAGTCAGTAACACAGGGCGCTGGGGGAGAGGGGTTACTGAGTGACAGTGTGAGGGAGCTGGATTAACATCAGTAGAGATACAGTCAGTAACACAGGGCGCTGGGGGGAAGAGGGGTTACTGAGTGACAGTGTGAGGGAGAGGGATTAACATCAGTAGAGATACAGTCAGTAACACACGGCGGTGGGGGAGAGGGGTTACTGAGTGACAGTGTGAGGGAGCTGGATTAACATCAGTAGAGATACAGTCAGTAACACAGGGCGCTGGGGGGAGAGGGGTTACTGAGTGACAGTGTGAGGGAGCTGGATTAACATCAGTGGAGATACAGTCAGTAACACAGGGTGCTGGGGGAGAGGGGTTACTGAGTGACGGTGTGAGGGAGCTGGATTAACATCAGTAGAGATACAGTCAGTAACACAGGGCGCTGGGGAGAGAGGGGTTACTGAGTGACAGTGTGAGGGAGCTGGATTAACATCAGTAGAGATACAGTCAGTAACACAGGGCGCTGGGGGGAGAGGGGTTACTGAGTGGCAGTGTGAGGGAGCTGGATTAACATCAGTGGAGATACAGTCAGTAACACAGGGTGCTGGGGGGAGAGGGGTTACTGAGTGACAGTGTGAGGGAGCTGGATTATCATCAGTGGAGATACAGTCAGTAACACAGGGTGCTGGGGGGAGAGGGATTACTGAATGACAGTGTGAGGGAGCTGGATTAACATCAGTGGAGATACAGTCAGTAACACAGGGCGCTGGGGGAGAGGGGTTACTGAGTGACAGTGTGAGGGAGAGGGATTAACATCAGTGGAGATACAGTCAGTAACACAGGGTGCTGGGGGGAGAGGGGTTACTGAGTGACAGTGTGAGGGAGAGGGATTAACATCAGTAGAGATACAGTCAGTAATACAGGGCGCTGGGGGGAGAGGGGTTACTGAGTGACAGTGTGAGGGAGCTGGATTAACATCAGTAGAGATACAGTCAGTAACACAGGGTGCTGGGGGGAGAGGGGTTACTGAGTGACAGCGTGAGGGAGCTGGATTCACATCAGTAGAGATACAGTCAGTAACACAGGGCTGGGGGGAGAGGGGTTACTGAGTGACAGTGTGAGGGAGCTGGATTAACATCAGTGGAGATACAGTCAGTAACACAGGGCGCTGGGGGGAGAGGGGTTACTGAGTGACAGTGTGAGGGAGCTGGATTAACATCAGTGGAGATACAGTCAGTAACACAGGGCGTGGGGGAGAGGGGTTACTGAATGACAGTGTGAGGGAGCTGAGGGGTTACTGAGTGACAGTGTGTGGGAGCTGGGGGGTTACTGAGTGACAGTGTGAGGGAGCTGGATTAACATCAGTCGAGATACAGTCAGTAACACAGGGCGTGGGGGGAGAGGGGTTACTGAGTGACAGTGTGAGGGAGCTGGATTAACATCAGTCGAGATACAGTCAGTAACACAGGGCGCTGGGGGAGAGGGGTTACTGAGTGACAGTGTGAGGGAGCTGGATTAACATCAGTAGAGATACAGTCAGTAACACAGGGCGCTGGGGGAGAGGGGTTACTGAGTGACAGTGTGAGGGAGCTGGATTAACATCAGTAGAGATACAGTCAGTAACACAGGGCGCTGGGGGAGAGGGGTTACTGAGTGACAGTGTGAGGGAGCTGGATTAACATCAGTAGAGATACAGTCAGTAACACAGGGCGCTGGGGGGAGAGGGGTTACTGAGTGACAGTGTGAGGGAGCTGGATTAACATCAGTGGAGATACAGTCAGTAACACAGGGTGCTGGGGGAGAGGGGTTACTGAGTGACGGTGTGAGGGAGCTGGATTAACATCAGTAGAGATACAGTCAGTAACACAGGGCGCTGGGGAGAGAGGGGTTACTGAGTGACAGTGTGAGGGAGCTGGATTAACATCAGTAGAGATACAGTCAGTAACACAGGGCGCTGGGGGGAGAGGGGTTACTGAGTGGCAGTGTGAGGGAGCTGGATTAACATCAGTGGAGATACAGTCAGTAACACAGGGTGCTGGGGGGAGAGGGGTTACTGAGTGACAGTGTGAGGGAGCTGGATTATCATCAGTGGAGATACAGTCAGTAACACAGGGTGCTGGGGGGAGAGGGATTACTGAATGACAGTGTGAGGGAGCTGGATTAACATCAGTGGAGATACAGTCAGTAACACAGGGCGCTGGGGGAGAGGGGTTACTGAGTGACAGTGTGAGGGAGAGGGATTAACATCAGTGGAGATACAGTCAGTAACACAGGGTGCTGGGGGGAGAGGGGTTACTGAGTGACAGTGTGAGGGAGAGGGATTAACATCAGTAGAGATACAGTCAGTAATACAGGGCGCTGGGGGGAGAGGGGTTACTGAGTGACAGTGTGAGGGAGCTGGATTAACATCAGTAGAGATACAGTCAGTAACACAGGGTGCTGGGGGGAGAGGGGTTACTGAGTGACAGCGTGAGGGAGCTGGATTCACATCAGTAGAGATACAGTCAGTAACACAGGGCTGGGGGGAGAGGGGTTACTGAGTGACAGTGTGAGGGAGCTGGATTAACATCAGTGGAGATACAGTCAGTAACACAGGGCGCTGGGGGGAGAGGGGTTACTGAGTGACAGTGTGAGGGAGCTGGATTAACATCAGTGGAGATACAGTCAGTAACACAGGGCGTGGGGGAGAGGGGTTACTGAATGACAGTGTGAGGGAGCTGAGGGGTTACTGAGTGACAGTGTGTGGGAGCTGGGGGGTTACTGAGTGACAGTGTGAGGGAGCTGGGGGATTACTGAGTGACAGTGTGAGGGAGCTGAGGGGTTACTGAGTGACAGTGTGAGGGAGCTGGATCAATGGTGTTTTAAAAGATAGTGTTGGCGGTCTATTCGACCGTGAAGCACCCCCGGGTTGAATTGGCCGCTAACAGTAACAATACAAGTTCAGGCCAGCGAGGGTCCTGAGCTGAGCCTGATGAGTGAGTAGGAACACTGGGCCTACTGTGGGTCGACTTATCTCTGCTGGTGCACACACCCTGAGCAAAACAAAACAACTCCTCTGAACAGTGACCAGGAGGGTGAGGTGCTGTTGACCTGTCCCCCCGGTAAGAGGGGTCAGGGTCAGCAAGAGAGGTGAGAGTAACAGCAAATAAATGTAGCCAAGTGTCTGGAACTTTGTATTCTTTCATTCTTTCCCTCTATTTGTCCAAGAAACTCAGGTTTGTAGATGATTGATGTCTATGGAAAAGGCAGTTTTTTTTTTAGATAGACGAGTTCCAATGTTTCAGACTGATCGATTTTAATTCGAGTTGGCACAAGGGTCAAACCCAATCCTGGGGTCGAACGGCCAGGTTCGGGGGCCCTGTGTGGTCCTCTACCGCCATCTGGTGTAGTTGTGGGGGACCTGCAGCAGCTGTCAGTCGCACTGAACCTCCGGCATTTCTTAACAAAGATCATCACACTTCCCTTTTGACCCTCCACTATTACCCCAGTTCCACCCCCCTCCAATACTGCCCCCAGTTCCACCCCCTCCACTATTAACCCCCCCCCCGGTTTCCTCCCTCTCCACTACTGCCCCCATTGCAGAGGGTGAGAACCAGTGCCTGGCGCTGGGCTCTCTCACTCTCCGTGACCCTTGTTCTTTAACAATGTCTGTGAAGAGTCCGCGACATTCCCGAGTTGTGAGTCTTGGCCTGCGGCCCAGCTCTTCAGCTGCGTTCACTTCCTCACCAGGAATGTAACTAAAATCACTGGGTTCCAACGCTGCTCTTGGCAGTACGCCTCCTCGCAGCAGCCGCACCCGGGCGGGGTACGATGGGCACTGGGAATGGGGCAGGGGCACTGGATCCAGCTCAGGCTAACCTCGGGGAAACGATGTGTTCGGTCCACCTCTGCTTTGGTGGTAGCAGCAGCAAATTAATGGCTGAAGACCAACACCAGGCACATCCTAGCCATGGCGCACTCAGTAAGCAGGCTTCACCTCTGAGTCAGATAGTCATGGGTTCAAGTCCCACTCCAGAGACTTGAGCACACAATCTCAGGCCGACACTCCCAGCACAGCACTGAGGGAGTGCTGCGCTGTCAGAGTAGTACTGTCTTTCTGATGGAACAATAAGCTGTGGCCCTGCCTGCTAAGGTGGATGTAAAAGATGCCATTATTCAAAGAAGAGCAGAGTTCTCCCTGGTGTCCTGGCCAATATTTATCCCTTGATCAACACCAAAAAAAACAGGCGATCTGGTCATTTATCTCATTGCTGTTTGTGGGATCTTGCTGTGCCACAAATTAGCTGCCATGTTCCCTACATTACAACGGTGACTACACTTCAAAAAGTACTTCATTGGCTGTAAAGCGTTTTGGGACGTCCTGAGGTTGTGAAAGGTGCTATATAAATGGGAGTCCTTTCTGTTACAGGCAAATGCTGAGGAGGGGAGCTGGGCCTTTAGGTAAGCAAGGTCAGAGCTACCCTACTTCTCATTCGTTCTTTGATGAATAGACACTTCATATTAACTGGAGCTGAGGTCAAAGATCAGCCATGATCTTACTGACTGGCAGAGCAGGCTCGAGGGACTGCATGGCCTACTCCTGCTCCTATTTCTTATGTTCTTAAATGGCTTAAAAGGAAGTCAGGTTTTGGAGTGGGAGAACCAGTAAAAACTCGCAATCTCCTCACCCAGCTTCCTCCCCCATTACCGCTGAAGGCACAGTCTTGGGCTGGAGACAGGCTCCTCAGGCAGCTCCCCCATCAGTGACAGGCAACGTGCAGTCACATTAAGGCTGCAAAAGGACCAGAGCAAGCACCAGGCACTGCATCCAGCTACTCAGGCCAACTGCAAACAACGTAGTAGTATCAGTAAAAACTTATGAACTTTGTGCAAGGTGCAGCACACAATATCAGCACCCCAGGGTAGGCACAGCACGTGTTAGATACAGAGTAAAGCTCCCTCTACACTATCCCATCAAACACTTCCAGGGCAGGTACAGCACGGGTTAGATACAGAGTAAAGCTCCCTCTACACTGTCCCATCAAACACTCCCAGGGCAGGTACAGCACGGGTTAGATACAGAGTAAAGCTCCCTCTGCACTGTCCCATCAAACACTCCCAGGGCAGGTACAGCACGGGTTAGATACAGGGTAAAGCTCCCTCTGCACTGTCCCATCAAACACTCCCAGGGCAGATACAGCACGGGTTAGATACAGAGTAAAGCTCCCTCTACACTGTCCCATCAAACACTCCCAGGGCAGGTACAGCACGGGTCAGATACAGAGTAAAGCTCCCTCTACACTGTCCCATCAAACACTCCCAGGGCAGGTACAGCACGGGTTAGATACAGAGTAAAGCTCCCTCTACACTGTCCCATCAAACACTCCCAGGGCAGGTACAGCACAGGTTAGATAAGAATAAAGCTACAGCTGTAAATCCGGGCTGGGTTTGACCCCAGGCCCTAGAGGTCATAGGTCAGTGTCTAACCCCTAAGTCCTTCAATCATGATCCCTTTTGAAAGGAATGTATAATATTGGCACGGTTGCATCTTGAAGCCAATGAGATTAGAGTGTGGGGTGTAAACAAAGTCCACTGTGCCCTTCTGTATTCAGTCATCGTGTTCTGTGGGAGTCTGGCACGGGAGAATAAAATTCCTTCTCACAAACAATACGAGTTGCACGCTGCACAGCAAGAAAGGTTAATCTGTGCGATGCTGACAGGAGACATTGAGAAACAGCCAGATACCGAACGAAGCCCATTTTATTAATGCATCATACACGCTCCCAAAGACATGAGAATGGCAAGTTAAAAATCTCCCTTCAACACCAACCGAGCGTCCCATACTGGAGCAATTACTCGTCCGATTGCTGGGGTATTGAGGTACGTTAAAACCCGACATCACCGCCTCTCTAACAAGGAGCCGGATCCCACTGCAATGCATTTCCACAAATATGCTGTGGGGTTGGTAGCTGAGCTGCTGCCTCCTACGACAGCAACTCAAAGACACAGTGATGCAGCAAACACTAACAGGTCGTTTATTCAACCACTTGCATTTATACTGCCCCAAGGTTCTTCACAGGAGCGGAATCAGACAAAATTTGACACCGAGCCACATAAGGAGATATTAGAACAGGTGACCGAAAGCTTGGTCAAAGAGGTAGGTTTTAAGGAGCGTCTTAAAGGAGGAGAGAGAGGCGGAGAGGTGTAAGGAGGGAATTGCAGAGCTTAGGGCCTAGGCAGCTGAAGGCACGGCCGCCAATGGCGGAGCGATTAAAATCGGGAGTGCACAAGAGGCCAGAATTGGAGGAGCGCAGAGATCTCGGAGGGTTGTCGGGCTGGAGGAGGGTTACAGAGATAGGGAGGGGGCGAGGCCATGGAGGGATTTGAACACGATGAGAAATTTTAAAATCCAGGCATTGCCGGACTGGGAGCCAATGTAGGTCAGCGAGCGCAGGGGGTGATGGGAGAACGGGACTTGGTGTGAGTTAGGATACGGGGCAGCAGAGTTTTGCACATTTTATAATAGTGTTTTTTGTCTAACTTCACCTCTTTTCAGAGCAACGCACCACTTGTGGGTAAGGAAGCATTTGCTGCTGTCTCCACTCCCAGGTATTTGCCAAAAACCATTTTACAAACAATGCAAGACTGCATTCCACACTCTCCCCTCAAACTCTGTGAACACACTTGGCTTCTGCATAGTGTATAGGGGTTGCCAACCTCTGGTTGGTCGTATTCCTGGAGGTTTCATCACATGACATCCTGCCTCGAACCGCCCTACCCAGTCAAACAGTCTTTCTCTCCCCCCACCCCCCATCTTCAATATTTTTATAAAAAAACTTATAAAACACACAATTTTTTTCTAAAGCCCCTATGATTTTTCTCCTGTGTTTTGCTCACAGCGTTCTCCTGGAGATTAATCTTTAATCCCTGGAGGCTCCAGGACAATCCTGGAGGGTTGGCAACCTTAACAGTGTACAGAATAAATGAGCTCATCACACGGGGAATGGGGAAAGAGGAATCACCAGCATTAATCAATGTCCTCCCGCTAAGAGACACAGCTAGAGGATCCTCTGCAATACGTTGTCTGAATTACAGAGCAGTAATTGGCCTTATTAAAAAAGTAACAAGGAAATCTGGTGACATAAAAAGTGAGCTGAAGGCATGAGAATGGGTGGAGTTTGATTAAAGAGCACACAACTGTGTTTAGCTGCCAGGACACGAGAGTCACCATTGTGTGCTGCCCATCCTTGCCCCAAGAGATGCCTCGAACCGGCATCAGGCCTGGCAGTCAAGACACATTTTTTTAAAAATTCACTCTCAGGGCATCGCTGGCAAGAGCAGCATTTATTGCCCATCCCTGGTTGTCCTTGAGAAGGCAATGTTGGCCTTTATCACAAGGGGGTTGGAATACAAAGGGGTGGAAGTTATGTTACAGTTACATTAAGCTCTGGTCAGACCCTATCTGGAGCATCACGTTCAGTTCTGGACACCACATCTCAGGAAGGATATATTGGCCTTGGAGGGGGTGCAGCGCAGATTCACCAGAGTGATACCGGGGCTGAAAGGGTTAAACTATGAGGCCAGTTTGCATAGACTAGGCTTGTATTCCCTTGAGTATAAAAGATTAAGGGGTGATCTAATTGAGGTGTTTAAGATGATTAAAGGATTCGATAGGGTCGATAGAGAGAAACTATTTCCTCTGGTGGGGAGAGTCCAGAACAAGGGGGCATAACCTTAAAATTAGAGCTCGGCCGTTCAGGGGTGATGTCAGGAAGCACTTCTTCACACAATGGGGAGTGGAAATCTGGAACTCTCCCCCCCCCCAAAAAAGTTTTGAGGCTGGGGGTCAATTGAAAATTTCAAAACAGAGATTGATAGATTGTTGTTAAGGGTAGTAAGAGTTATAGAACGTAGGAGGATAAGTGGAGATTAGTCTTTAATCCCTGGAGGCTCCAGGACAATCCTGGAGGGTTGGCAACCTTAACAGCGTACAGAATAAATGAGCTCATCACAATCTAACTGAATGACAGAATAGACTCGAGGGGCTGAATGGCCTCCTCCTGTTCCTCCCACAGTGCTGTCCGGTGGAGGGTGCCAGGATTTTGACCCAGTGACGATGAAGGAACGGCCGATATATGTCCAGGCCAGGGATGGGGTGTGTGTGTGTGTGTGTGTGTGAGAGCGAGTGAGACTTGGAGGTGACGGCGTTCCCATGCGCCCGCTGCCCTTGTCCATCTGGGTGGTGGAGGTCGGAGGTTAACCGCTCACTGACCGGTGTCCGCCTCCAGCAGGACGCTGCCGCGGATGGCGCTTGGAGGCTGTTCAAAGGGCCGCCGTCCACCAGGGGGCAGCGTGCGCCCTAAGTTGAAAACAGACTCTCCCGCCAGCAATGGGATTCGATCTCCTCTATTTGCACGGAGGCCGACAGGAGAGATGCCTTGTAGTCAAGTTTAAAAGGAACAGAGAGCTCTCAGCCGGTGCAGCGGCCAACTTTCTTGATGGGAAAAAAATAGCACGGTCCAGAATTCTCTATTGCTCCGACAGGCCCTCCTCCGACGGAGTTGCCGGTTTTAGAATTGAAGGGACTAAGGTTTTTTTAAAAATTCATTCTCGGGATGTGGGCGTCGTTGGCAAGGCCGGCATTCATTGCCCATCCCCAGTTGCCCTGAGAAGGTGGCAGGGAGACAACAGAGTAGCTTGCTGGGCCAGTTCAGAAGGCATTTGAAGTATTGGCATGGGACAGGAGTCAGCTATCGGCCAGATCGGGTAAGGACGGCAGATTTCCTCTCCTTAAAAAGGACATCAGAGAAGCAGTTGGGTTTTTACAACAGTTTTTCCACAGTCACTTCGAGCAGCTTTTATTCCAGATTTATTGAGTTGTATTTTTTAAACTGAATTCAAATTCACAATCTCCTGCAGTGGGATTTGAACTCACGTTCACTGGATTATTAATCCAGGCCTCCGATTACTAGTCCAGTAATTTAACCACTACACCACCGCACACCCAAGGCGGAGCCCAGTGGCACGGACACAATGACATTCACAGCCACACATTGTGGAGGGGGAGGGAAAAAATCACAAGTGCCTCCGAAACAAATGATTTAAATACTCGACGCGTTGCTGCGCGAGGCTCAATCAAGGAGCCAATTCCGAGAGTGATTTCCACAATCGACTGGAACGGGGCCAAGTTCTCTCCCTTCCCTTCGGCTCTCAACTCAAGGCCCCGTCGCAGTCACTCCTCCCATTCTTCCGGCCGGCTCTCCCGCCTCCTTCGAGCTCTCGCCCGAGCCCGGCTTGCCGGGGTACGTCCGTTCGCCAAATATGGTGCTGCCGACCCTCACGTTGGTGGCCCCCACTTCGATCTGCCAGGAAAAGAAACGTTACAACGTCCTGCGTTCGACAGGCCAAGGCGCGGCTCGTCGAGAGACGGGTTCGGGACGACCCCGGCCGCCATTTTAAATGTGCCCACCCTCTTTACACGCCCCCCCCCCCCCCTCTCCCCCTGTACCAGGCACCAAGCTGTGGGCAAAAAGGGGCAGGAAGATGGTCTCCTCACAGACCGCTAATGGCGACAATTAAAAGGACCGCGCTGCTCCCTCCGACACCGGACCCTCCCCCCTCCCGCAACAGTCGTGAAGTTCACGCCCTCCTCTGGGGGGACAAGCCCACTTTTCCCAGCATCGCGTTATGTAATAAGTCGGCAGCGGGGGCACGATCCCCAGGGTCTCCTCCAAGAGCGGAGGGCTTGGCAATGTCTAGCCCACCGACCGAGGGTCCGACGAGAGACGGCAAGAGGGTGGCGCGATTCCCGTCTCTCATTTCCGTGCAGCTTTGACACAAGCTTTCCAAGTGATTGGTTTCGGGACCCAACCTTCCCTTACTTTTCACTCCGCTCATTATGGGGTGCGGCAGAGGAGTGGGTTATGGGGGTATTGGACCAGCAAACCAGAGGCCGCCAGTTCGAATCCTACCATCATAAGCCGTCGATAAACCTGGTTAACGTGCGGACTGCTGGATTATTGTTGAAAAAAAAAACCCAGACCGGTTCAGCGATGTCCTTCAGGGAAGCGAACTTACCCCGCTGGAGGCCTACACGTGACTCCAGTCTGCAGTCCCAGTTAACTCTGAAGTGGCCTACACTGAGTTTTTAAATAAAGCAATCACTACGGAGACTAGAGACGGGCGTTACCTGCAGCCTTGCCACGTCCCGACAAGTTTCTGCAGCTCCGACTCTGCAGTGGTGCCCGACACCAGCCTGCCAACGTCACGGAAGCCCATGCTGGAAAGTGGGGCCACTCCTCCAAGCTTACTGTCCTTCTCTCCAAACCCAAACAACAACTTGCATTTATACAGCGCCTTTAAAGTAGTAAGACGTCCCAAGTCGCTTCACAGGAGCGATTATCAGACAAAATTTGACACCGAGCCACATAAGGAGATATTAGGACAGGTGACCAAAAGCTTGGTCAAAGAGGTAGGTTTTAAGGAGGTCTTAAAAGGAGGAGAGAGAGGCGGAGAGGTTTAGGGGGGGAATTCCAGAGCTTCGGGCCGAGGCAGCTGAAGGCACGGCCGCCAATGGCGGAGCGATTAAAATCGGGGATGTGCAAGGGGCCAGAATTGGAGGAGCGCAGAGATCTCGGAGGGTTGTAGGGCTGGAGGAGGTCACAGAGATCGAGAGGGGCGAGGCCACGGAGGGATTTGAATACGAGAATGAGGATTTTAAATTTAAGACGTTCCTTCAAATAACGCTGCACTGCTCCCTCCCCTGAAAGGATCAGTGGTTCCTTTTCTCAGTGTTGTAAACGTGTGAAGTGATCGGTAGCTTTCAGTAAAGCCAAACAGTCCCGTTTGCGAAACTGTCTACTCAAACCACTTGGTGAGGGCGCAGCGTTTAGAGACAATCCTTACACCGAATTCAAACAGGTGAACCCTGCGGTGTGGGTATAAAGGGCAGACTCTCTTAACTCCCTCAGAGAGTCGGGAGGAGGTGACGGGCACTTGAGAGTGCTATAGGGAGCTCGTGGTCCAGTGATTTACAGTCCATCGGGCTGGCTTGGGTCAGGGTTTTAGGTACGCAGCAACAGAAACGTGTAGTAAATGGAGGCAGCTTCAGAGACGGGCACTGGAGATTCCAGACAGGGCAGGAGCGTTAATCTTGTTGGAACATAGGAACAGGAGGAGGCCATTCAGCCCCTCGAGCCTGTTCTGCCATTCAGTTAGATCATGGCTGATCTGTATCTTAACTCTATCTACCTGCATTGGTTCCTTATCCCTTAATACCCTCGCCTAACAAAAATCTATCAATCTCAGTTTTGAAATTTTCAATTGACCCCCGGCCTCAACAGCTTTTTGGGGGAGGGAGTTCCAGATTTCCACTCCCCTTTGTGTGAAGAAGTGCTTCCTGACATCACTCCTGAACGGCCTGGCTCTAATTTTAAGGTTCTGCCCCCTTGTTCTGGACTCCCCCCACCAGAGGAAATAGTTTCTCTCTATCGACCCTATCAAATCCTTTAATCATCTTAAACACTTGAATTAGATCACCCCTTAATCTTCTATACTCGAGGGAATACAAGCCTAGTCTATGCAACCTGCCCTCGTAATTTAACCCTTTTAGCCCCGGTATCATTCTGGTGAATCTGCGCTGCACCCCCTCCAAGGCCAATATATCCTTCCTGAGATGCGGTGCCCAGAACTGAACGCAGTCTCCAGATGGGGTCTAACCTCTGTCCAGCTGTAACAGAACTCCCACCCCTCTGTATTCCAGCCCTCTCGAGATAAAGGCCAACATCCCATTCGCCTCTTAAATTATTTTTTGTACCTGTCCACGAGTTTTTAGTGATTTCTGTACTTGGACCCCTAAATCTCTCAGCTCATCCGCAGTTCCGAGCTTCTCGCCATTTAGAGAATACTCGGCTCGATCTTTCTTAGGTCCAACGTGGACGACCTCACACTTCCCCACATTGAACTCCATCTGCCACAGTTCTGCCCTCTCACTTTAATCTATCGATGTCCCTTTGCAACTTTCTGCTCCCGTCTACACTATTTACGATGCCACCTAACTTAGTGTCATCAGCAAACTTTGATATCCGGCTCTCTATTTCTTCATCCAAATCATTGATAAATATAGTGAGAAGCTGAGGCCCCAGTACAGATCCCTGGGGGACACCACTAGTCACATGCTGCCAATTTGAGTCCATACCCATTATCCCTACTCTCTGCCTCATACCTCCTAACCAATTCCCTGTCCAAGCCAAAGGTTGCCTCCAAATCCATGCACTATCATTTTTGTTAACAGTCTCTTATGAGGCACTTTGTCGAATGCCTTCTGGAAATCCATATAAATAACATCCATAGATACCCCCTTACCACCATGTTAGTGACCTCCTCAAAAAATTCAATCGGTTCGTTAGACATGATGTACCCTTTACAAAGCTCACTCTGATCAGCTCATTTTTGTCCAAATGCTCAGTCGCACTGTCCCTAATAACAGGGTCTAGGAACTTTCCCATAACTGACATCAGACTACTAGGCCTAGTATTTCCTATTTTATCTCTCCCATCCTTCTTAAACAGTGGAGTGACAATTGGCAATTTTCCAATCCAAGGGGACAATTCCTGAATCGAGTGTTTTGGAAGATCATGACTAGAGAATCAACAATTTCCTCACCTACTTCTTTTAATAGCCTGGGGTGGAAACCATCAGGTCCTGGAGATTTGTCTATCTTTAATCTCATTAGTTTTCCCATCACCATGTTTTCACTGATATTGAATCTAGTTATTTCCTCTCCTTGATTTATTTTTCATTTCCCTTGTATCTCTGGTATTTTATCCTCATCCTCTACTGTGAAGACTGATAAAGTAACTGTTTGGTAAGTCTGCCATTCCCTGATTTCCAATTGCAGTATCACCTGTGTCTGTCATTAAAGGGCCCACATTACTCTTAACCACCCTCTTTCTCCTAATATATTTGTAAAAACCTTTCGTCTTGTCCTTGATATCCCTCGCAAGGCTGTTCTCGTATTCCCTTTTTGCAGCTCTTAACACTTTCTTTGTATCCCTTTGCTGTTCTTTATCTCTCCCAGTCCGCGGGATCTCTCCTGTAAACCCTTTCTTTTAGTTTTATACTATCTCTCACTTCCCTTGTTGACCAGGGTTGTTTAATTACACAAGTAGAGCTCTTGTCCTTTAGCGGTACGTGCAGTTCTTGTATTCTACCAAATACTTTTTTGAACACCTCCCACTGTTCAGCCATAGTTAGTCGTTCTGCCCAGTCTATTGTGGCCAATTTCTGCCTCATCCCTCCAAAGTCAGGCTTACCTAAATTTAAAACATTGGTTCGTGACTCACCCGTCTCCCTCTCAAACCTAATATCTAATTCCATCATATTATGCTCGCTGTTACCTCATTGTTTCCTTACCGTTAGATTATTGATCAATTCATCCTCATTACTCATTATTAAATCTGTTGGAATCAGGTGTCAGTGGGTAACACTCTCACATATGAGTCAGAAGGTAGTGGGTTCAAGTCCCTCTCCAGAAACTTGAACACATAACCTAGGCTGGCAATCCAGTGGGAGGGAGTGTTGCACTGTCGGAGGTGCAGTCTTTCGGATGAGATGTTAAACTGAGGCCCCGTCTGCCCTCTCAGGTGGATGTAAAAGATCCCATGGCACCATTCAAAGAAGAGCAGATGAGTTCTCCCCGGTGTCCTGGCCAATATTTATCCCTCAACCAACATCACTAAAACAGATGATCTGGTCATTATCACATTGCTCCCCCACCCCAGAGACTCGAGCCCATAATCTAGACCGACACTCCCAGTGCCAATACTGAAGGAGTGCTGCTCTGTCGGAGGTGCCATCCTTTAGGTGAGACGTTGGAACAGGCAGAAGGGGCCTGGATTTAAGTGGACATAAATGATCCCATGACGCTATTTGAAAGCAGGGACTTCTCGGCGCCCTGGCCAACATTTATTCACGAACATCACGGACTTAACATTTATCTTGTTGCTGTTTGTGGGACCTTCCTGTGCACAAATCGGCTGCTGCGTTTCCCTACAACAGTGACTACACTTCAAAAAGTACTTCATTGGCTGTAAAGCGCTTTGGGACGTCCTGAGGTTGTGAAAGGAAGTATAAAAATGCAAGTTGGTTTGTTCTTTTAATAGAAGTGGGGGGGGGGGGGGGGGGGGGGAAGAGGAAGGAAACACAATAAAGGAGGGGGTGGGGAGAATAACCTGGCCACTCCCACACCCGTCCCAGTTACTACTGCTGGAAGCCTGGAGAGGGGACACCTACCCCGCATCTCCTCCCTCCCACCCCCCCCTCCCACCAGCAGGGAATGCTGCCTGGCATGAGGAGAGGGTGCAAGGCAAGGCGACAGAGAAGCACTCAAAACTACTTTACAATCGACCCCTTCGATACATCCTGAGCTCTCTGCCAAACATATGTGTGTGTGTGTGTGTAACATATTAAAGGCAGAACGCAAAATACTTATTTGTGCAAGGAAACGAGAGATTAGAAACTCACCAGAGAGGAAATCCAGGGCAATTAGGGAGACTTACCGCATGTTCGTAGTCTGTGGACATCCCCATGCTTAGTTCCACCGTTTCCAGGGGCAGCTTTAACTTATCACACACTTCTTTACGGTGCACGACAAGCACCTAAACTTGCAAAGAAACAAGAGGTGGGTTTAGCGCTCACTATGGTTACAAGTGAGCTCTCCTCGAGGCAGATATGCAGGAGACCCTCTCCGTAACGCAGGATGAGATTAGGGAAGCCACGTGCCAATCGGGGGGAATCAGCACTGATTTGCAGAGGGGGCAGGACGTACCTGAGTACTGTAGCTGAATATTTTGAGGAAGTCAGACTGTATAGATAATGGGCAGGTATGAAACGATAGGAAGGAATTTGATAAAGCGCCATATAGGAAACTTCTGAAAATGATGGCACATGACATTGACGGGAACGGTAGACAAATAGTGACATAGGAGGCCGTTCAGCCCCTCCAGTCTGTTACATAGGAACAGGAGGAGGCCATTCAGCCACTCGAGCCTGTTACATAGGAACAGGAGGAGGCCATTCAGCCACTCGAGCCTGTTACATAGGAACAGGAGGAGGCCATTCAGCCCCTCGAGCCCGTTACATAGGAACAGGTGGAGGCCGTTCAGCCCCTTGAGCCTGCTCCGTCATTCAATTGGATCACAGCTGATCTGTATCTCAACTCCATTTACCCACCTTGGTTCCAAATCCCTTGATACCCTTACCTAACAAAAATCTACCCTAAATGGGGTAGATTGATGGCTTGGGGATAAAAAGCATTCATTTAGGGCAATGTTGTCCAACAGAAATTGCTCACCAGCCACAAGTGTGGCTATGGGAACACCGTTATAGTCACATGCACTCATTTTAGTAGAAAACACTACCTACACTCACAATACAGGTAAATGAATTTCACAGGTGTATATTTACTTAATGAACATCTACCACTCTTGCACACTCTGCTTTTGGTCTTACCGTTTTACCACCAAACGCACAAAAAGGTTAAAGAACACAAGAAATAGGAGGAGTAGGCCATTCGGGCCCTCGAGCCTGCTCCATCATTCAATAAGATCATGGCTGATCTTCGACCTCAACTCCACTTTCCCGCCCGATCCCCATATCCCTTGATTCCCCTAGAGTCCAAAAATCTATCGATCTCAGCCTTGAATGTACTCAACGACTGAGCATCCACAGCCCTCTGGTGTAGAGAATTCCAAAGATTCACAACCCTCTGAGTGAAGAAACTCCCCCTCATCTCAGTCTTAAATGGCCGACCCCTTATCTTGAGTTAAGACTGTAAGAGATAGGAGCAGGAGAAGGCCATTCGGCCCCTCGAGCCTGCTCCGCCATTTAATGAGATCATGGCTGATCTGATTTTTTACCTCAACTCCACTTTCCCGCCCTTTCCCCATATCCTTTGACTCCCTTGCTGATCAAAAATTTGTCTGAAGTCAAAATCCTTAAGCATAATCCGTTGCGAGTATTAAGATTCCATTCCTGACCGCCTATTACTTATTTGTTATTTACTAATACAATTCGCCACATCTGGATGCCCCCCCCCATTAGCAACACGTGGCCAGTGGCTAACGAACTGAGCGACACCGAATTGGGTGCTTGATGGGTTGGATTGGCGAGATGTGCGTGCCCCAAAAGAGCCGCGCTTAAAGAAGGGGCAGCAGCCGCCTTTGAGACCTGGCGTGAGCGGAGGGCGAGCCTCTGAGCGGCGTTGGCACAAGTTGCCACCGCTCCTTCACCTGCTGCACCAGAGCAGCGGGGCAAGCCGGAATTTAAGCAGCGATGCCAGGGAAAACAAAAAGAGCCAACACTGGGAGTCTCTTGGCCAACCAATACTGAGGAGGAACTGACACTTCGGGAGGGCCGCAGCAAGGGGTTGAAGATCGGCTTATGTAATGCCCCCCAGATCTCCGTTTTCATCCTTAGCCCAATCCCTGCATGTGACAAACCATTCAGGAGCTGTGGTGGAGTAGTGGTTATGTTACCGGACTAGTAACCCAGGGAACGAGAGTTCAAATCCCACCACAGCAGTTTGAGAATCTAAATTCAGTTAAAACAAAAAGCTGGTATCAGTAAATGAGACCCACAAAGCTGACGGGATTGTTATTAAAAACCCACTGGTCCCTTTAGGGAAGGAAACCTGCCGTCCTTACCCGGTCTGGTCTATGGATGATTCCAGTCCCACAGCTACGTGGCTGACTCTGAACTGCCCTCTGAAGCGGCCTAGCAAGACACTCAGTTGTATCAAAACCACTACCAGCAGTTTAAGGCGGCCCACCACCACCACCTTCTCAGGGCAACTAGAGGTGGGCAATAAATGCCAGCCTCACTAGCGACACCTACATCTCCAGAATGAATAATAATTTATAAAATTTACCCACTGCGCGGTACTACACAGATTGAACACTCATCACAGGCACCGATCTTCTCTCAGATTTATCCCTTCCTTCTCAACCTGTTCATTCACCCACGGAAACCTTTAGAGCCGTGGCTCACTTGGTCGCACTCTCGCCTCTGAGTCATGAGGTCGTGAGTTCAAGTCCCCGCTTCAGAGACTTGAACACGTAATCCAGGCCAACACTCCCGGTGCCAGTACCGAGGGAGCGCTGCATTAGCGGAGGTGCCGTCTTTCGGATGAGATGCTACGCCAAGGCCCCGCCTGGCCTCTCAGGTGGACGCAAAAGATCCCATGGCACTATTCGAAGAAGAGCGGGGAGTTCTCCCCGGTGTCCCGGCCAATATTTATCCCTCAACCAACACAATTAAAAAACGTGATTATCTCAATGCTGTTTGCGGGATCTTGCTGTGCGCAAATTGACTTCCACATTTTCTACATTACAACAGTGACTACACTTAAAAAAAAAAGTACTTCATCGGCTGTAAAGCACTTTGGGACATCCTGAGGAGGTGAAAGGCACTATATAAATGCAAGTTCTTTCGTTCTTTACCTGGAAGTCCGGGTTGGGTCCCTGACTGAGGTCGTAGCCGTATCTCCCGATGGTCATCAACCCGACAAACTCCAGGCTGGGGCAGCTGGTGAGGACATGCCTGACTGTATCCACCGTCTCCTCTGCAGAGAGCCCGTGCTTGCCTGAGGAAGCAGAAGGAAAATAACGGTTAGACTGGGGGACCACCCGTTCGCCTCTCCCAACAACAGATGAATGATGGGAGGAGCCAGCTTCCGATCCCCGTCCCTCAGACTGCCGCCATCCCCGGTGCATTGGCGGCACAGCAAGATCCCACCGCACCACCCGGGACACAGAGACCGACTGATGGCAGCTGGATTGACATCCAACAGGGCAGGTCGGAGATGGGGAGACAGCGGAGTGGGGTTAGCAGGGATGAAGGTCCTTTAACCAAGGATGACCCTGTCTCCTCCGTTCAAATGAAGATTGGTGCCCCGTTTTCCAGCGGCATGGCCAATTCGTGTAACTGCTCGAAGATGGGAAGGTCAGGCAGTTAAACGACGTGAAGACCAGAGTCAGACTTTAAACTTGGGTTGCTGCCCGCATCCTAACCCGTTCAACCATCACCCACTGCGCTCGCTGACCCACATTGGCTCCCGGTCTGGCAACGCCTCGAGTTTCAAATTCCCATCCTCGTGGTCAAATCCCTCCGTGGCCTCGTCCCCTCCCTGCTGCAAGATTCTACGATTCTAACAAATGCCAACATTTACAGAGCATCAACAGGCAACGCTCCAGAGTGGGAATAGCAGAATTCCCACTCCCCCGGGCCGCTGTGCGTGAACTCGCCAAGCAGAACCCGGTGGACTCATGGACAGAGAGTACAGTGGTGTTGCACCAGCCTGCATACAGGCCTCAAAAGCTGTGCCCATCGGCAAAAAAAAAATCACGATTGGCACAAGCAACTGCTATTTGTTAACTCTTGATTATATCTCACTAATTACAACGCGATCAAAAGCTGGCTCCATCCACTAGAAAAGTTTCCAACCAGCAATCATTAAATTACTGAATTTCCCCCCTCCAAAACCTAGCATCTGGGATCAATTAGAAAAAAAACAATCAAATCGCTCAAATTTCTTCCATGTTTCCGGTCGTCATTTACTTTCTTCGCTCAGGTTAGCCGGAATATGTTTACAAAGAACGAACAAACTCGCATTTCTATAGCACCTTTCACGACCTCAGGACGTCCCAAAGCGCTTTACAGCCAATGAGGTACTTTTGAAGTGCAGTCACTGTTGTAATGTAGGAAACGGGGCAACCAATTTGCGCACAGCAAGATCCCACAAACAGTGATGTGGTAATGACCAGGATAATTTGTTTTAGTGATGTTGGTTGGCCAGGACACCGGGGAGAACTCCCCTGCTCTTCTTCCAATAGTGCAGAGGGATCTTTTACGCCCATCTGAGAGGGCAGACGGGGCCTCGGTTTACCGAAAGACGGCATCTCCGACAGTGCAGCTCTCCCTCAGTACTGGCAGTGGACCTAGATTTTGTGCTCAAGTCTCTGGAGTGGGGTTCGAACTCACGACCTTCTGACTCAGAGATGAGAGAGTTACGCACTGCGCCACAGCTGACAACATATAAATGGCCTGTCTCTGTGCTGTAAAATCCTATGTAATTCTACGTAACAATTCAGAAAGAAAAAAATACTGTAATATCAGCAGAGGGGCTAACCCAGAAGTGACATCGTCTGAGGCCCCACAAACCGCAAGTCGCTACACGGTCTCACTATCCATTCCCCCAACCCCCCAAAAAATATTGTAACTTACTCATTAAATTGGTGGTTTAATGTTAAGAAACAGCTGCAAGGCAATCATTACTTTTTTGGCCTGTGGACACAGTGTTTGACGGTGTGGTGCAATGATGCGTGCTGTCCCTGTCCTGGTACCTGGCACTGGTGCCAGCCGTGGCTCAGTGGGCAGCACTCTCGCCCTCCGAGTCAGAAGGTCGTGAGTTCGAGCCCCACTCCAGAGACTTGAGCACAGAAGCCAGGCCGACAATTCAGTGCCAGTACTTGAGGGAGTGCTGCACTGTCGGAGGTGCCGTCTTTCGGGTGAGACGTTAAACCGAGGCTCCATCTGCCCTCTCAGGTGGACGGGAAAGATCCCACAGCATTATTTCGACCAAGAGCCGATACTGATCCATCACTAAAAAATCTGGTCATTATTTTATTGCTTTTTGTGGGAGCTTGCTGTGCGCAAATTGGCTGCCGGGTTTCCTACATTACAACAGTGACAGCGCTTCAAAAAGTACTTCATTGGCTGTAAAGCGCTCTGGGAGGTCGTGAAAGGCGCTATATAAATGCAAGTTCTTCCTTTTATTTACTCCTGCACAGATGCATCATGGGAGTTGCAGTTTTCGCAGCGCTTCTGCGGAACTACAATACCCAGACTGCACTGCAATTACCCAACGTCACTTGACAAGCAAGCAGCACGGTGACAAAACCGTACGGCCCAGTGATGGGGCTTGGATAGCGAAGGTAATGGGGAAAACACACACCTCTCCATTAGGGAGACGTAGCCCCCGGACAATGGCCGCTCGACGGGCACCTGTACTTACTGTCCTCGGCACTGGTGTTGACTTGGATCATGACCTTCAGCCTATGCAGAGCTTGCTTCTTGTGCCAGGAAAGGTTGACCTTGTCGGCCAGTTTGATGGAGTCGATGGTCTCGATCATGAACAGGTTGGGGGCGCCTGTCGAAGCAAAATTGTAAGGAGAGAAAGGTCAGAGGTCAATAGAGGGAGGCAGGCACCTGGGACGAGGTTACTCATTGCCAGTGTGCGCCTCGGGACGGAACCTGCACAGTCCTTTCACCAACGGAATAAAAACTGCACACTATCCTATTTGTGGGGCCTGTTTGTGTCGCAGCTTTGTGTTACGTTACAAATCTGACACGGAGTTAGGAATTTGGCACTGTAACTGAGTTCTTTATCGTATGGGGTGTCAGCCATGGCCGAGTGGGCAGCACTCTCGCCTCCGAGTCCAAAGGTTGTGGGTTCAAGTTCCACGCCAGAGACTTGAGCACATAATCCAGGCTGACACTCCCAGCCTCAGTACTGAGGGAGTGCTGCACTGTCGGAGGTGCCATCGTTCGGATGAGACCTTAAACCGAGGCCCCGTATGCCCTCTCGGGTGGATGTAAAAGATCCCACGGCCACTATTTTGAAGAAGAGCAGGGGAGTTCTCCCCGGTGTCCTGGGCCAATATTTATCCCTCAACCAACATCACTAAGAAACAGATGATCTGGTCATCATCTCTTTACTGTTTGTGGGATCTTGCTGTGCGCAAGTTGGCTGCTGCTTTTCCCACATTACAACAGTGACTACACTTCAAAAAGTACTTCAATGGCTGTAAAGCGCTTTGGGGCGTCCTGAGGTCGTGAAAGGCGCTATATAAATGCAAGTCTTGTTTTTCTTTTGCCTGCCCTCTCAGCCCCAGGATGCGTGGAGTTCTGGTAAGAACACGTTGGAGGGGGGCGGGGGGAAAGCTGAACTCAAATTACCTCTCCTTCTATACTCCACTCCCAGGAAAACAATCTGAGCAAACACCACACAACTGTGACAAGAGATCAGTGGGCATGTTTTACACAGGTTGCTTTGACAGAGGAGTGTGTCTCGGCCCTGGAGGGAGAGAAAGAGGAAGGGGGAAAAGGTGAGTTCATCTGACGGTTCGCGTGAGCAGCTCAGGTACCATGGCCCAAACAGGGTGACCCCACTCGGAACGGTTTCAGTGCAGTTTGTTCTCCGACCCCGGCACCGTAGCCCAGTGGTGCCCTGCCAGGCACTCTCCGCAAGTACACAGCTGCTCCAAACACAGAGCACAGTCTCCCTTACAAACAGCTCGGAGACTGGTACTGTGAATAGGACACGGCATCAAGTCTGGCTATCGCTGGGACTGCCAATCGCCAGTTCCTTACTCTGGCACTCGCGACTGATTTATTTTTGGCAACAATGTCACGGAGACCATTTCCCATCACCAAGACTGCCTACTTCCACCTCTGTACGTCGCTGGTCCCCACACCTGCCTCAGCTCATCTGCTGTTGAAACCCTCATCCGTGCTTTTGTTACCTCCAGACTTGGCTATTCCAATGCTCTCCTGCCCAGCCTCTCACCCTCTGTAAACTTGAGCTCATCCACAACTCTGCTGCCCCGTCTCCTAACTCGCACCAAGTCCCGTTCTCCCATCACCCCCTGCACTCGCTGACCTACATTGGCTCCCGGTCCGGGAACGCCTCGATTTTAGAATTCTCATCCTCGTGTTCAAATACCTCCATGGCCTCGCCCCCTCCCTATCTCTGTAACCTCCTACAACCCTACAACCCTCCGAGATCTCTGCTCTCCTCCTATTTTGGCCTTTTGCACATTCCCCACTTCCTCTGCACCACCATTGGCGGCCGTGCCTACTCAGCTGCTTAGGCCCTAAGCTCTGGAATTCCCTCCCTAAACCTCTCCGTCTCTCTCCCTCTCTCTCCTATTTTAAACCTACCTCTTTGACCTCATCTGTCCTAATATCTCCTTATGTGGCTCAGTGTCAAATTTTGTCTGATTACGCTCCTGTGAAGCGCCTTGGGACATTTTATTACATTGAAGGCACAGTATAAATGCAAGCTGTTGTTATATATCTTGCCTGTGCATTGATTGACTGACTTGCACTGGGACATTAGATGGACTCGTTTGACAATGATAACTTGGTGGGGGGAGGGGAGGGCGTGAAGCGAGCGAGATGGCGCAGGACACATTACCAATCAGCTTGTTGACGTTGTTTTTTTGCAGGTGTCCGATGAAGTGCCACTTGATGTCGGGGCATGCGGAGAGAATCTGTAACGGGGAGAGAGAGAGAGAGATTCAGAATCAAACACGTCGAGACCGTTGACTGCATCAGTCAGAAACACCACTAGGGCCATTGGCTTAGGGCAAGCCAAAGGGTCAAATTCTTGTAAAACGTCTCAGGATGTATCTGGGATCGCAGTCTGCTATTCCAATTAATTTTCTGTCATCATGCCAAGCCTGGGGCTTTGTACATAATTCACCATATAGAATATTTTATACACACACACGCATAGATACCTCCACTACCAAGAAGCACAAGGGCAACAGGCACGTGGGAGCACCATCACCTCCAAGCCACAGACATAGGAACAGGAGTAGGCCATTCAGCCCCTCGAGCCTGTTCCGCCATTCAATCAGATCATGGTTGATCTGTATCTTAACTCCATCTACCCACCTTGGTTCCGTAACCCTTAATACCCTTACCTAAAAAAAAATCTGAAAATTTCCAAACGGAGATTGATAAATGCCTCAACAGCTTTTTGGGGGAAAGGAGAGTTCCAGATTTCCATTCCGCTTTGTGTGAAGAAGTGCTTCCTGATGCCACCTCTGAACGGCCTAGATCACCATCCCGACTTGGAAGTATATCGGCCGTTCCTTCATCGTCGCTGGGTCAAAATCCTGGAACTCCCTTCCTAACAGCGCTGTGGGAGAACCTTCACCACACGGACTGCAGCGGTTCAAGAAGGCGGCTCACCACCACCTTCTCAAGGGCAATCAGGGATGGGCAACAAATGCCGGCCTCGCCAGCGACGCCCACATCCTGAGAATGAATTTTTTAAAAGCTTCAAATATTGGCAGCATTCAGATGCGTAGCATCAGCCTGGGTAAGTGGATACCTGGAACTCTTAATAAAGGCCAGGGTGGTTTCCCAGACCAGGTTCAACTGTCTTTGTGCATCGGAGAAGAATTTTCCAGATTTCTCCCCCCACTCCCAAATTGGTCTTGGTTTTTCGCCTCGCCCAGGGTGGAGGTCTGTATCGTGATGCGAAAGGGCATCGCTGACTATGTGGAACGGGTCAGATGGACAAGTAGGGGTCTGCCATTTTCTGTCCCTTCTCTCAGTGCCAGGTTGGATTAACCAGTTTGACTGAAATTCAAATATCGGCTTCCCACCTCCCCCCCTCCCCTCCGGTGGCTCCCAGGTGTGGTGGGGCCGAGCCGTACAGAACAGCAAGATCCCGAGTTTGATCTCTGCTTTGTGCTGTCTTAGCATCTGGACGGAGGGCAGGGATTCTACAACTGAAGGGGAGTGAGGGGTCAGTGAATCTGGTGCTAGGGAGGGGGAAACAGAAATTAGCCCCTTCCGATACACCCTGATGACAAGAGATCAGGTTCTTACAGGACAGAGTGGGAGGGGGGTTGGCTCGATCGAACCAAAAATGCTTTCTCTTAACACGGTATTGACCCAATGCCTGGACGGTGACCACCAACGCCCTTACTCTACCTGGCTGTCAGATGCTTTCTCCACCAGCTCTTGCACCTGAGTGAAAACAAACAGCGAGTTAGAACAGGGTTGCAGCTGCAACAACACTCCAAGACAATTCAGCCCGCTCGATCGGCAGCCCATCCACCACCTTACACATTCACTCCCTCCACCGCTGGTGCACTGTGGCTGCAGTGTGTACCATCTACAGGATACACTGCAGCAATGCACCAAGGCTTCCTCGACAGCACCTTGCAAACCTGCGACTTCCACCACCTAGAAGGTCCAGGGCAGCAGCTGAATGGGAACACCATCACCTCCTAAACCCGCGACCTCCACCATCTGGAAGGTCAAGGGCAGCGGGTGCATGGGAACACCACCACCTTCCAGTTCCCCTCCGAATCACACACACCATCCCGACTTGGACACATATCGGCCGTTCCTTCATCGTCGCTGGGTCAAAATCCTGGAACGCCCTGCACTGTGGGAGAACCTTCACCACACGGACTGCAGCGGTTCAAGGCGGCGGCTCACCACCACCTTCTCAAGGGGCAACTAGGGGTGGGCAATAAATGCCGGCCTTGCCAGACATTGAGGCTGCTACACTGTGTAACTGAACTGAACTGACTGCCTTATCACTGGCAAATCTTCTATTTCTGGAGGGGCTCGAGGGGAGCAGAACTGTGCAGAGGTCCATCCCCTCCGAGTGCTGCTCAGCCCCTTTTGGCTTTTGAAAGAAAGAACTTGCATTTTTACAGCGCCTTTCACCACCTCCGGACGTCCCAAAGCAATTCACAGCCAAAGAAGTACTTTTGAAGTGTAGTCACTGTTGTGATGTAGGAAACACGGCAGCCAATTAGTGCACAGCAAGATCCCACAAACAGCAACGAGATAATGACCAGATCGTATGTTTTTTTTTGAAAAAGTGATGTTGGTTAAGGGATAAATATTGGCCCAGGACACTGGGGAGAACTCGCCTGCTCTTCTTCCAATAGTGCCGTGGGATCTTTTACATCCACCTGAGGGGGCAGACGGGGCCTCAATTTAACATCTCATCTGATAGTCGGCACCTCCGACAGCGCAGCGCTCCCTCAGTACTGCACTGGAGCTTATGCCATGACTTCTGCTGTGAAGGTGGAGCGCAATCAAATACCTCAGCTCATTTTAGCTGCTTCTGGTGAGGGGGATGTCCACAGGTCCTTTCTGACTGGGGGGGTGAGAAGAAACCAGAATCAAATGGCTGGCACTATTTGATACCGTCCATTGCTTGCCTGCCTTTCCACACACAGACCACACAAAAAATACACGAGGCTCACGGGCAGAGTACCTACATAGTTTTCCCCAAAGTGCCGCTGGCCATGGCGGTAGGCTTCTATCAAGAGAGCCGGTGGTTTGGTCTTTCCGACGGCCACCAGGCGTGGGTCGATGGTGGGCAGGGCCTGCGAAACAAAGACAAGAGAGAGGGAAGCATCAGGTGCCACATCCAAATACCGTCCCGCCTACAAAGGACAGCTTCTCACACACATGGGAACAGGTGGAGGCCGTTCAGTGTTCCACCACTCAATTAGATCATGGCTGATCTGTATCTTCATCTACCCACCCTGGTTCCTTAACCCTTAATGCCCTTGCCGAACAAAAAACAACTTTGAAATGTTCAATTGACCCCCAGTCTCAACAACCTTTTGGGGGAGAGAGTTCCAGATTTCCACTCCCCTTTGTGTGAAGAAGTGCTTCCTGACATCGCCCCTGAACGGCCGAGCTCTAATTTTATGGTTATGACCCCTTGTTCTGGACTCTCCCACCAGAGGAAATATTTTCTCTCCACCTATAGTATCAAATCCTTTAATCATCTTAAACACCTCAATTAGATCACCCCTTAACCTTCTATAGGTGAAGGAGATCACAGGCCTGGAACAAACGGGGGGGGGAGAATGCTGAAAAGAAGGGTTTTTAAGAGGCTGTTGAAGGCAGGGAGGCGAGGTGGCTTGAGGTACAATTCACACTGAAAGAGCAACGATCAGCCTCTGATGGTGGAGTGGGTATCGAGGGGCAACCAGCAGGGTGAGAGGGGGGTAAGGAGCGGCGACCAGCAGGGTGAGGGGGGGGCAAGGAGCGGCGACCAGCAGGGTGAGGGGGGGCAAGGAGCGGCGACCAGCAAGGTGAGGGGGGGCAAGGAGCGGCGACCAGCAGGGTGAGGGGGGGCAAGGAGCGGCGACCAGCAGGGTGAGGGGGGGCAAGGAGCGGCGACCAGCAGGGTGAGGGGGGGGCAAAGAGCGGCGACCAGCAGGGTGAGGGGGGGCGAGGAGCGGCGACCAGCAGGGTGAGGGGGGGCGAGGAGCGGCGACCAGCAGGGTGAGGGGGGGCGAGGAGCGGCGACCAGCAGGGTGAGGGGGGGCGAGGAGCGGCGACCAGCAGGGTGAGGGGGGGCGAGGAGCGGCGACCAGCAGGGTGAGGGGGGGCGAGGAGCGGCGACCAGCAGGGTGAGGGGGGGGCAAAGAGCGGCGACCAGCAGGGTGAGGGGGGGGGGCAAGGAGCGGCGACCAGCAGGGTGAGGGGGGGGGCAAAGAGCGGCGACCAGTAGAGTGAGGGGGGGGCAAAGAGCGGCGACCAGCAGGGTGAGGGGGGGGCAAAGAGCGGCGACCAGCAGGGTGAGGGGGGGGCAAGGAGCGGCGACCAGCAGGGTGAGGGGGGGGCAAGGAGCGGCGACCAGCAGGGTGAGGGGGGGCAAGGAGCGGCGACCAGCAGGGTGAGGGGGGGGCAAGGAGCGGCGACCAGCAGGGTGAGGGGGGGGGCAAGGAGCGGCGACCAGCAGGGTGAGGGGGGGGCAAGGAGCGGCGACCAGCAGGGTGAGGAGGGGGCAAGGAGCGGCGACCAGCAGGGTGAGGGGGGGGCAAGGAGCGGCGACCAGCAGGGTGAGGGGGGGGCAAGGAGCGGCGACCAGCAGAGTGAGGGGGGGGCAAGGAGCGGCGACCAGCAGGGTGAGGGGGGGGGCAAGGAGCGGCGACCAGCAGGGTGAGGGGGGGGCGAGGAGCGGCGACCAGCAGGGTGAGGGGGGGCGAGGAGCGGCGACCAGCAGGGTGAGGGGGGGCGAGGAGCGGCGACCAGCAGGGTGAGGGGGGGCGAGGAGCGGCGACCAGCAGGGTGAGGGGGGGCGAGGAGCGGCGACCAGCAGGGTGAGGGGGGGGCAAGGGGCGGCGACCAGCAGGGTGAGGGGGGGGCAAAGAGCGGCGACCAGCAGGGTGAGGGGGGGGCAAAGAGCGGCGACCAGCAGGGTGAGGGGGGGGCGAAGAGCGGCGACCAGCAGGGTGAGGGGGGGGCAAAGAGCGGCGACCAGCAGGGTGAGGGGGGGGCAAAGAGCGGCGACCAGCAGGGTGAGGGGGGGGCAAAGAGCGGCGACCAGCAGGGTGAGGGGGGGGCAAAGAGCGGCGACCAGCAGGGTGAGGGGGGGGGCAAAGAGCGGCGACCAGCAGGGTGAGGGGGGGGCGAGTAGCGGCGACCAGCAGGGTGAGGGGGGGGCAAGGGGCGGCGACCAGCAGGGTGAGGGGGGGGCAAAGAGCGGCGACCAGCAGGGTGAGGGGGGGGCAAAGAGCGGCGACCAGCAGGGTGAGGGGGGGGCGAAGAGCGGCGACCAGCAGGGTGAGGTGGGGGCGAAGAGCGGCGACCAGCAGGGTGAGGGGGGGGCGAAGAGCGGCGACCAGCAGGGTGAGGGGGGGGCAAAGAGCGGCGACCAGCAGGGTGAGGGGGGGGCAAAGAGCGGCGACCAGCAGGGTGAGGGGGGGGGGCAAGGAGCGGCGACCAGCAGGGTGAGGGGGGGGCAAGGAGCGGCGACCAGCAGGGTGAGGGGGGGGGCAAAGAGCGGCGACCAGCAGGGTGAGGGGGGGGGGGCAAGGAGCGGCGACCAGCAGGGTGAGGGGGGGGCAAGGAGCGGCGACCAGCAGGGTGAGGGGGGGGCAAGGAGCGGCGACCAGCAGGGTGAGGGGGGGGGCAAGGAGCGGCGACCAGCAGGGTGAGGGGGGGGGCAAGGAGCGGCGACCAGCAGGGTGAGGGGGGGGGCAAGGAGCGGCGACCAGCAGGGTGAGGGGGGGGCGACCAGCAGGGTGAGGGGGGGCGACCAGCAGGGTGAGGGGGGGCGACCAGCAGGGTGAGGGGGGGCGACCAGCAGGGTGAGGGGGGGCGACCAGCAGGGTGAGGGGGGGGAAGGAGCGGCGACCAGCAGGGTGAGGAGCGGCGACCAGCAGGGTGAGGGGGGGCAAGGAGCGGCGACCAGCAGGGTGAGGGGGGGCAAGGAGCGGCGACCAGCAGGGTGAGGGGGGGCAAGGAGCCGGGTGAGAGGGGGGGAAAATAGGGTCCCTACTCCCCGCCCCGCCCCCCGGCCTGTCGCCGCTCTCTCTTGCCCTCTGCCCCCGGCCTCACCGCCTCTCTCCGCCCGGCCGCGCTCCTGATTTTCTCGGTGACGCTCCGCAGCCTGAGGCCCACCTCCGCCGCCATCCTCATCGCCCGGGCCCCGCCGACCAATCGCCGCCGCCGGCCGCCCCAGCGGCCAATCAAAACTCGGGCGAGCCCCGTCAACCAATCGGAGCCATGGAGGCGCTAACCAATCACAGCTCGCCGTGCTCCGAGAGCCAATCGCGGTCCGAGTGAGGGCAGCCAATGCTGATGAAGCGCAGTGCGGCTACGCCAATCAGCGTCCCCGGAGGGGGCGGTAACCCCCTCGGTGATTGACAGCTGTCACTGGCTCATCAGCAGATGGTCACACTGGAGGAGGAGTTTCTCCCAATCACAGGCGCACTGGACAGAAACCACTGCAGAATAAATGGTGCATAAAACCCCATTGAACCAGTGCAGCCAGCAGACAGAGGGATTGGACCCAGAGGTGAAAGGCCAGTGTCCTGTCTCTATACTTGCCCCATTATCACCTCCTTGCACCTATAGAACAAATATCCAATTGCTTAAAAGAGAAATGAGAGGTCACCTATTCTTTTATGGATAACTTTTCTATGTGCAGTTCTTTTCTTTCTTGCAATCTTTTCCAACTGCAGGAGCTTGCTTCCCTCTCTGTGAAGTTTCCAATCAACTCAACTAGTGGTGGATGGCACCCCATCCACCACCCTAAACATTCACTCCCTTCAGCACCGGCGCACAGAGGCTGCAGTGTGTACCATCCACAGGATGCACTGCAGCAACTCGCCAAGGCTTCTTCGACAGCACCTCCCAAACCCGCGACCTCTACCACCTAGAAGGACAAGAGCAGCAGGCGCATGGGAACAACACCACCTGCACGTTCCCCTCCAAGTCACACACCATCCCGACTTGGAAATATATCGGCCGTTCCTTCATCGTCGCTGGGTCAAAATCCTGGAACTCCCTTCCTAACAGCACTGTGGGAGAACCTTCACCACACGGACTGCAGCGGTTCAAGAAGGCGGCTCACCACCACCTTCTCAAGGGGCGATTAGGGATGGGCAATAAATGCCAGCAATGAATAAAACAAAACCTCTTCTCTACTAACTCAGCTTAATGACCATATAGTCTACCTACTTTTCTTCAGCCACATTACTGGGCCACAGGGATCTTCTCTCTTCTTTGCCAGATTTCCAATGCTTTCCCTCTCCTCTGCTATTCTGCTGTAACCATTCACACCTCCTCTGGACCCATCTATTACTTGTCGCACACTGTCATCCCTTTTGTCATTTAATCGCTCCTGTCCTCCACCCACTCACAGACCTCTCCCTTTTGTTCTTTCCTTGCCTCCCTTTTCCCCACCCGGCACTGGACTTGCTTAAAAGCTGTTCATCTCTGATATCTTCCAGTTCCGATGAAAGGTTTGTTCCTCTCTCCACGAGACACTGCCTGACCTGCTGAGTGTTTTCCAGCATTTTCTGCTTTTATTTCATCCAAATCTCTTCACTCTTTGGTGTGCGAAATCATGAACGGTTTCGAAACTGTAGTAACTTTCAAAGGGGAATCAGGTAAATACTTGAAGGGAAAACATTTGCAGGGCTATGGGGGAAGAGCAGGGGGAGTGGGACTAACCGGATAGCTCTTTCAAAGAGCCGGCACAGACACGATGGACCGAATGGCCTCCTTCTGTGCTATATCATACTGTGAAACTATGAAACTCTTTTCCAGAAGCTGACGAGTCTGCTGTGCTTTCCCTTTTCACTTCAGATTTCCAACATTCCCAGTGGAGGGGAGAGTGGGGGAATTCGAGCTGCAGTACCACTAATTACCAGGCAGTGATGCCGCTGAGAACACTGGGAGAGAGGTTGGCCATCCTGGACATTACGAGGCAAGCCAGTTCCCTTCATGTCTCGATGTTCCTTGCACCAAATTCCCTCTTCACCTATAAAGCATTTTAAAACGATTTTTTGTAGACCTGCATGGGGTGGGGGGCGGTGGAGTTGGATATTTTGCCGAGCTAGGAACCAAGCCAGCGGGAGATTTCCCATCATTTGACTGGGATGGGTCTGGGAATAGTTTGCATTGGAGTGCTGCAATGGTGGTAATGGACGCTGGCGTCCTGATCTTCTACCGTTCTGATCTTCCACCGTTAACATTCCGGGCGCTAAATTGGGCCGTGTAGTGCCCGTTATTTCGGCGTTACACGGCCTCTCCGACATCCAAGACGGCGTCTTGTTTGCGCACGCACGTTTCCAGCGTGACGTGCGACAGACGCCATCTTGGTATAAGAGTTAGCGCAGGCGCAGATAATGAACGTTGGAATCATGTAAAGTAGGGAGAAAATGGCTTCAATCAGTGTACAACGCTGATTTAAAGTGATAGACACCATTTTGGGACCGAACGCTCAACCCCGACCATCTTAGAGTGCCTGGAGGACCCCCCACCAGCGCTATTTAAAGGGACCTTGCAGGATTTACAGGTTAGTGGCTGGATTATTACTTCTGGCTGCCGAGACATTTACAACTGTTTTTGGAGGTCTCCTATACTTGAATATGAGGACGCAGGGACATAGCCTAACATTTAGAGCCAGGACATGCAGGAGTGAAGTTAGAAAATGCTTCTACACGCAAAGGGTGGGAGAAGTTTGGGAAGCTCTTCTGCAGATGGCAGTTGATGCTAGCTCACTTGTGAATTCTAAATCTGAGATTGATAGATTCCTGTGAACCAAGGGTATTAAGGGATGTGGGGCTAAGGCGGGTATATGGAGTTAGGTCACAGGTCCACCATGATCTCATTGAATGATGGAGGGGCTGAATGGTGCTGCCACCTGCTACCTACTGATATGCGCTACCTTCTCCTGCAAGAAAGCGGGACGTGGATCTGGGCAATGTGCCTGTCATGGTTGAATAGCTACCAGTGTGTGGTGTGGTTCGGCGGCTTGCAACAGTGTGAGGGTGAGAGGAAGCATCTGATTGAAAGAGTTGAGTACTGATGGAAAGAGTTTGTTGGTATGTGGGTTATGGGGGGTGTAGTGCGTGGTGCAGTGGATGCGGCTCATGGTGCAGTTGGTAGGAGACGCCACTTGACAGTTGACCTCACTCACCTTGACCACTCACGTCAAAGCATTGAACTTCTTCCCGTACTGCATCCATGTTCATGATGCTGTGCGCCTGGCATTGACTTCATCCCTCGCTGCCCCCCACTGCCTTTTGGGTGTATGTCTGGAGGGCCTCTTACTCACCCCCCCTCACCCCCGTGGATATAGGATGTCCCTCCTTCTGTCCACCTCTTGCACCAAGGCCTCTGGTGCATCAGCAGCGAACCTTGCTGTACGGACTCTCGATCGGCAGATTGGTGAGGTCTGGCGGGCAGATTGGTGGATGTGGGATTTTGTGGTGCACAACCTTTATTTAATGTTGTAACATAACTCATCAGTATGTAAACATAGGGACGGGACCTGCATCTGTGCTTTACGTGTGCGATTTCAGCAAATAACAGGTACCAGCTACCTTTAAGAGATTTCTAACAGTCAGCCTGCCTTTAAGAGATTGGAGCTGCCCCCTGCTGGTGGAAAGTGGGAATTGCATGGAATCCTCGTTCACTGATTTCCAACGCAGATTGCAGTAAGTCCTCAGGCCTGACGAAAGTCTCGTCCTGCCTGCACAGGGACCATTGGGCGCGGGGTAATAGAGGATCGCGCTACCCCCGCCCAAAAACAGGCCCGATCCAATTTTCCCCCCCATGGTGTCAGCTGTGGCCCGACGGGTAGCACTCTCGCCTCTGAGTCAGAAGGTCGTGGCTTCAAGTCCCCCACTCCAGAAACTTCAGCCCAAAATCTAGGCCGACATTCCCCGTGCAGTACTGAGGGAGTGCTGCACTGTCTGAGGTGCCGTCTTTCAGATGAGACATTAATCCGAGGTGCCGTCTCAGGTGGATGTAAAAGATCCCCTGGCACAATTGGAAGAAGAGCAGGGGGAGTTCTCCCCGGTGCCCTGGGCCAATATTTATCCCTCAACCAACATCAGTAAAAACAGATTATCCGGTCATTATCACATGGCTGTTTGTGGGAGCTTGCTGTGCGCAAATTGGCTGCCGCGTTTCCTACATTACAACAGTGACTATACTTCAGAAGTACTTCATTGGGACGTCCTGAGGCCGCTGTAGAAATGGGAGTTCTTTCTTTCTTTAACACTTGCCTGATGATCACCGGATTTGTTTGGATGCTGAAACGGAGAGTGTCATCATTGACTAAAGTAACTCCATCGCACATCATGATGCTGGGTAACTCTGTGCTTTTCCTGGTAATTTAACATGAGACCCTAATTTCATTGTTATGGTGACTGCTCCACTCTGGTCTACAGCACCGATTCACATTAACTTCTCTTGAGTGTGGGAGATTGAAAGGTGATCTGATCGAGGTGTTTAAAATGTTAAAAGGATTCGCTCGGGTTGATGCAGAGAAACAATTTCCTCTGGTGGGAGACATACTCTTAAAATTAGAGCCAGGCCGTTCAGGAGCGAAATCAGGAAACGCTTTTTCACACAGATTGTAGTAGAAATCTGGAACTCCCAAAAGTTCTGTTTCTACAGTTCTGTACAAACTGTACAGTGCTGGTCGCCACATCACAGGAAAGATGTGATTGCACTAGAGAGGGTACAGAGGAGATTTACGAGGATGTTGCCAGGGCTGGAGAATTTTAGCTGTGAGGAAATATTGGATAGGCTGGGGTTGTTTTCTTTGGAACAGAGGAGGCTGAGGGGAGATTTAATTGCGGTGTATAAAATTCTGAGGGACCTGGATAGAGTGGATAGGAAGGACCTATTTCCCTTAGCAGAAGGATGAATAACTAGGGGACATAGATTTAAAGTAATTGGTAGAAAGATTAAGAGGGGAGCTGAGGAGAATTTCTCACTGCCTGAAAGGCAGAAACCCTCAACTCATTTAAAAAGTACTTGGATGTGCACTTGAAGTGCCGTAACCTACAGGGCTACGGACCAAGTGCTGGAAAGTGGGACTAGGCTGGATCGCTCTTTTGCAGCCAGCAAAGGCACAATGGGCCGAATGGCCTCCTTCTCTGTGCTGTAAATTTCTACGATTCTATGAAAAGGCTGTTGTGAGGCTAGGGGGATCAATTGGAGCTTCCAGGACTGAGATCGATAGATTTTTGTTAAGCAAGGGTAGCGAGGGATATGGAGCAAAGGCGGGTGAATTGGGTTGAGGGACAGATCAGCCATGATCGAACTGAATGGCAGAGCGGGCTCATGGGGCTACTCCTGCTCCTGTTCCCATGTTCCTTCCTATATATATATAAAAAAAAGAGCGACTTGTGGTAAAAAGTTAAAAACAGTGGATGTCCAAAGGGACTTCGGGGTTCAGGTACATCGATCATTGAAGTGTCATGAACAGGTGCAGAAAATAATCAAGAAGGCGAATGGAATGCTGGCCTTTATATCGAGAGGACTGGAGTACAAGGGGGCAGAAGTTATGCTGCAGCTATACAAAACCCTGGTTAGACCGCACCTGGAGTACTGTGAGCAGTTCTGGGCACCGCACCTTCGGAAGGACATATTGGCCTTGGAGGGAGTGCAGCATAGGTTTACTAGAATGATACCCGGACTTCAAGGGTTAAGTTATGAGGAGAGATTACACAAATTGGGGTTGTATTCTCTAGAGTTTCGAAGGTTAAGGGGTGATCTGATCGAAGTTTATAAGATATTAAGGGGAACAGATAGGGTGGATAGAGAGAAACTATTTCCGCTGGTTGGGGATTCTAGGAGTAGGGGGCACAGTCTAAAAATTAGAGCCAGACCTTTCAGGAGTGAGATTAGAAAACATTTCTACGCACAAAGGGTGGTAGAAGTTTGGAACTCTCTTCCGCAAACGGCAATTGATACTAGCTCAATTGCTAAATTTAAATCTGAGATCGATAGCTTTTTGGCAACCAAAGGTATTAAGGGATATGGGCCAAAGGCAGGTATATGGAGTTAGATCACAGATCAGCCATGATCTTATCAAATGACGGAGCAGGCACGAGGGGCTGAATGGCCTACTCCTGTTCCTATGTTCCTATGACTTCTGGTGCTGTCACTGCGCTGAATCTTTAGATCCAAGGGATGGTGATATAGTTTTGGAATTCATTCAATAAATACTTCTGAATGCAAGCACCGCTAGACTGTAACTAAACTTATTCTGTGCCAGTAAAGCTTCTTGTAAACAAGCTGTTTCCCATTAGACTGCAAAAAAACGGTTCCAGTGAAATAATTAGAACATGCTGCGGCCTGTGGACGTTACAAAATAGAAGCCTGGGAAAAGATTTTAATAGGCTCCCAGACATCTCAGCACTAAATTTAGGCTTGACATCTAACCTCCCAGCTGGCGGCAGTGAAACTCTGGGGCTATTAGGGAAGGTCGACCCCGAGACGCGGACTGTGAGGAGGAATGGATTCCTGCTTTTCACTAGAGTCCCAGGGTCGCCAACTCTCCAGGATCGTCCTGGAGTCTCCAGCAATTAAAGGTTACTCTCCAGGACACCTCTGCGGGCAACCGGGGAGAAAGATCCCAGGGCCATTAAAAAACAATTTATGTTTTTATCGTCATTTTCTTTGAACACTTCCCTTTATTAGTTATCACTCGGCTGTTTGACCGGTTGGAGGCGGGAGGTCACGTGACGAAACCTCCAGGAATACGTCCAACCGGGGTTGGCCCCTTGCTGGCTACTTTTAACAACCTCGGCTCACTCTGCCCCTACCTCACCCTCATGGCCACTGAAATGCTCGTCCACTCTATTGTTACCTCCACACTCCATTGTCCCCACGTTTCCCTTGCCTACCTCCTGAGTTCTGCCCTGCGCAATTTGGAAATTGTCCAAAGCTCTGCCGCTCACCTCCTGTCCCACACTAAATGACCCTGCCACTTCTGTCCTTGCTAACCTTCATTGTCCCTCTCCTGCCCCAACGCATTGATTTCAAATGTTGTCCCCATGTGTAAGTCCCTCAATGGCCCAAGCCTCCTGTCAGTTGAGAGGCACAGGTATCAGTAATAATCAGGTACACACTCACTAATAGCTAGGTACACGCTCAGTAATAATTCAGGTACACCTCACTAATAACAAGGTACATGCTCAGTAATAATCAGGTACACACTCACTAATAACTAGGTACACACTCAGTAATAATTCAGGTACACCTCACTAATAACTAGGTACACACTCAGTAATAATTCAGGTACACCTCACTAATAACTAGGTACACACTCAGTAATAATTCAGGTACACCTCACTAATAACTAGGTACACACTCAGTAATAATTCAGGTACACCTCACTAATAACTAGGTACACACTCAGTAATAATTCAGGTACACCTCACTAATAACTAGGTACACACTCAGTAATAATTCAGGTACACCTCACTAATAACTAGGTACACACTCAGTAATAATTCAGGTACACCTCACTAATAACTAGGTACACACTCAGTAATAATTCAGGTACACCTCACTAATAACTAGGTACACAACCAGCAATAACCAGGTACACACTCACTAATAACTAGGTACACGCTCGGTAATAATTCAGGTACACACTTACTAATAACTATGTACACAACCAATAATAATCAGGTACACACTCACTAATAACTAGGTACACAGTAATAATCAGGTACACACACTAATAACTAGATATGTGCTCAGTAATAATCCGGTACACACTCATTAATAACTAGGTACACACAGTAATAATCATGTGCGCACTCACTAATAACTAGATACACATAGTAATAATCAGGTACACATTTACTAATAACTAGGTACACACTCAATAATAATCAGGTACACACTCACCAATAACTAGGTACACACTCAGTAATAATCAGGTACACACTCACTAATAACTAGGTACACACTCAGTAATAATCAGGTACATATTTACTAATAACTAGGTACACACTCAGTAATAATCAGGTACACACTTACTAATAACTAGGTACACACTCAATAATAATCAGGTACACACTCACTAATAACTAGGTACACACTCAGTAATAATCAGGTACATATTTACTAATAACTAGGTACACACTCAGTAATAATCAGGTACACACTTACTAATAACTAGGTACACACTCAGTAATAATCAGGTACACACTCACTAATAACTAGGTACACACTCAGTAATAATCAGGTACACACTTACTAATAACTAGGTACAAACTCATACCTCTGTCCAAAAAGCATTGATGTGTGTATACCTGGTTATTACTAAGTATGCACAGGCATGTACCTGGTTAGCATTGTGTGTACCTAATTATTAATGAGTGTGTACCAGTGTGCTCCTGGTTATCACTGAGTGTGTATCTGAGTAATGGTATGTGTACCAGTGTGTACTTGATCATTACTGAGTATATCAGGTTATTAGTCCGTGTGTACCTGATTATTACCGAGATATCACTCCTGCAATAAGTACCCCTCACCCATCGCGCCTGTCCCACTGATCTACATTGGCTTCTGGTCTCCCAGAGCCTCAGATGTAAAACGTCTCAACCTGGTGTTCAAATCCCCACATGGCCTCGCCCCTCCCCATCTCTATAACCTCCTCGAGCCCTACAAACCCCACTCCCCCTGAATCTCCCATTTCTCTGACTCCCCCACTTAGCCTCACCATTGGTGGCTGTGCCTTCAGCCACTTGGGCCTCGCGCTCTGAAATTCCATCCCCGAAACCTCTCCGCCTCCCTCTCTGCCTTTGAGATCCTCCTTAACACCCAACTCTTTGGCCGAGCTTTTGGTCACCCCCCCCCCTCCCCAAGTTCCCCAGCCCCCCTTCCTAAAATCTCCTTTTTAACTCGACGCCCATTTTTTCGCCTTGAGACGTTTTCCTACGGTAAAAGTGCAAGTTTTCGTTGAGTGTGTAAGCCGGTTATTACTGAGGTGGCCTCAGAGTTTATCTGGTCACAACCAGGTTCTGACCAGATACTTGGATCCTTGTCCCTTGCGGACGCTGATCTCAGAGAGTATTTGCTTTGTGGGACGGCCGGTGACTATACAATGGATACTTAAAAAGCGGCCATTGGAATTGGGATATTATTGAAAGCCCAACAGCTCGGCAAATTGGGAGTGGGAGCCAGCGAGTCAGGGGCGACACGAACACAGGATCCTTTGTCAGTCGAGAGCGGTGTGAAAAGCAAACGGGGGGCAAGTGGGAGACGAGCCCTCGGTCCCCTTGAGTGCGGAATTCACCTGTTTGTTCACACTCTTCCAACCCTTCTGCTGGGGCACGCGCCTCCCCCGGACTTCGTTCGAGTGGCCATTCTTCCTGCGGCGAGCTCGGGCGTTGAGGGTCGGCCTGCTGTTCGGCTGTGGGGGCCTCACGTTGCCAATTCTGACCTCTTGCGCAGCCCCGATTTTCTTCGCCCCACCATTGGCGGCCGTGCCTTCAGCTGCCTAGGCCCTAAGCTCTGGAATTCCCTCCCTAAACCTCTCCGCCTCTCTCTCCTCCTTTAAGATGCTCCTTAAAACCTACCTCACTGACCAACCCACCTAATATCTCCTTATGTGTCCATTTTTGTCTGATTACGCTCCTGTGAAGTGCCTTGGGATGTTTCACTACGTTAAAGGCGCTATATAAATGCTGGGTTGTTCATGTTGCCTTAGAGGTGATGCAACGAAGGTTCACTATATTGATTCCTGGGATGAGAGGGTTGTCCGATGAGGAGAGATTGAGTAGAATGGACCTATACTCTCTGGAGTTTAGAAGAATGAGAGGTGATCTCATTGAAACATATAAAATGATAGGGCAGATGCTGAGAGGATGTTTCCCATGACTGGAGAGTCTAGAACTAGGAGGCATAGTCTCAGGATAAGGGGTCGGCCATTTAAGACTGAGATGAGGAGGAATTTCTTCACTCAGAAGGTGGTGAATCTTTGGAATTCTCTACCCCAGAGGGCTGCGGATGCTCAGTCGTTGAGTATATTCAAGGCTGAGATCGATAGATTTTTGGAATGTAGGGGAATCAAGGGATATGGGGATCGGGCGGGAAAATAGAGTTGAGGTTGAAGATCAGCCATGAATGGCGGAGCGGGCTCGAGGGGCCGAATGGCCTACTCCTGCTCCTATTTCTTATGTTCTTATGTTATCGGCACTTTCTAGCAAGGGTGGGGGGGGGGTCACTGGGTAACGCCCAGGAGCAGGACCCCTCACCCCTCACCCCAACTGATTGTCCTCTCCCTGTTCCAAAATAGATCAGCCAACTCAGCATAGGCCTCCTGGTTTGCGTCGGTCAGTTCCGCATGGGCTGAGGCGTTCAGCAGTGTGAGGAGGTCAGTCACTTCACCTGCATCCCGCAAACAACCTACAGCCTCCAAGTGCAACCCGCCAGTATACACACACACTCACAAAACCATTCCCTTGACTCTCTTTCACCCTCCGATCACTCAGATGGTAGGTGCAACGGAGGGATTTGAACAGGAGGATGAGAATTTTAAAATCGAGGCGTTCCCGGACCGGGAGCCAGTGTGGGTCAGCGAGCACAGGGGGTGATGGGGTGAACGGGACTTGGTGCGAGTTAGGAGACGGGGCAGCAGAGTTTTGGATGAGCTGAAGTTTACGGGGGGTGGAAGATGGGAGGCCGGCCAGAACAGCATTGGAAGAGTCCAGTCTGGAGGTAACAAAGGCACGGGTGAGGGTTTCAGCAGCAGATGAGCTGAGGCAGGGGCGGAGACGGGCGATGTCACGGAGATGGAAGTAGGCGGTCTTGGTGATGGAGCGGATATGTGGTCAGAAGCTCATCTCAGGGTCAAGTAGTACACCAAGGTTGCGAACGGCCTGGTTCAACCTCAGAGAGTGGCCGGGGAGAGGGATGGAGTCGGTGGCTGGGGAATGGAGTTTGCAGCCTGGACCAAAGACAATGGGCCAGAAATCGCTCACCTCCGATGGCAGTTCCAAAAAAGCGTCCTCTCTCTCTCTCTCTCTCTCCGCCGGCGAACCCAGGAAGCAAGATCACGAACGCGCCCTAAAATCAGGAAGTCGTGAATTTGCTCCCATTGGTTTGCCAACAGTTTGACAGCTGCGAATTAAAGGGGCATTGGTACACGTGAAATCATTCAAAAACCGTAAACTTAACCATCTGCCCGGCTGGAACGAACGCTACCAAAAAGTATGCTAATAAATTTGAATACTAATTTTTCAAAGTAATAATTAATCTTACTTATAAAATAGCATGTTCTGTGTTTGTAAAATCTGGAATTGTTTGACCATTCTTCAAGTTTAGAGGGAAGTTCTGAATATATGTTCTACTTTTAAAGGTTTTTAATGACATGAAGAGCTGCTTTCCCATGTTATGTATCGTGATTTATTTCTTTAAGCAACTGTCATTTGCGAAATGAACGAACGTACTGATTTAAATGTCTCTACGGGTAAAGAAATCCCCACTGGATCATTTCCAGGAACCAATCAAGCGATTAAATTAGTTTTGTCAAACCCAAAATACCCGCTGGGATTTGCTGATTGCAAATTTCAATGGAAATCGAGTCACTAAGTATGGGAAGAAAAATACCCGCTGAGGTTTCGGGATTGTTACTGATTTATTTATAAGAACATAAGAAATAGGAGCAGGAGTAGGCCAATCGGCCCCTCGAGCCTGCTCCGCCATTCAATAAGATCATGGCTGATCTGATCCTAATCTCAAATCTAAATTCATGTCCAATTTCCTGCCCGCTCCCCGTAACCCCTAATTCCCTTTACTTCTAGGAAACTGTCTATTTCTGTTTTAAATTTATCTAATGATGTAGCTTCCACAGCTTCCTGGGGCAGCAAATTCCACAGACCCACCACCCTCTGAGTGAAGAAGTTTCTCCTCATCTCAGTTCTGAAAGAGCAGCCCCTTATTCTAAGATTATGCCCCCTCGTTCTAGTTTCACCCATCCTTGGGAACATCCTTACCGCATCCACCCGATCAAGCCCCTTCACAATCTTATATGTTTCAATAAGATCGCCTCTCATTCTTCTGAACTCCAATGAGTAGAGTCCCAATCTACTCAACCTCTCCTCATATGTCCGCCCCCTCATCCCCGGGATTAACCGAGAGAACCTTCTTTGTACTGCCTCGAGAGCAAGTATGTCTTTTCTTAAGTATGGACACCAAAACTGTATGCAGTATTCCAGGTGCGGTCTCACCAATACCTTATATAACTGCAGCAATACCTCCCTGTTTTTATATTCTATCCCCCGAGCAATAAAAGCCAACATTCCGTTGGCCTTCTTGATCACCTGCTGCACCTGCAAACTAACTTTTTGATCTTCTTGCACTCGGACCCCCAGATCCCTTTGTACTGCAGTACTTTCCAGTTTCTCGCCTTTAAGATAATAACTTGCTCTCTGATTTTTCCTGCCAAAGTGCATAACCTCACATGTTCCAATATTGTATTGCATCTGCCAAATCTCCGCCCACTCACCCAGCCTGTCTATATCCCCCTGTCGGTTTTTATGTCCTCCTCACTCTCCACTTTCCCTCCCATCTTTGTATCATCGCAAACTTTGATATGTTGCACTCGGTCCCCTCCTCCAAATCGTTAATATAGATTGTAAAGAGTTGGGGACCCAGCACCGACCCCTGCGGAACACCACTGGCTACTGGTTGCCAGTCTGAGAATGAACCATTTATCCCAACTCTCTGCTTCCTGTTAGATAACCAATCCTCCACCCATGCCAGAATATTACCCCCAATCCAGTGATTCTTTATCTTGAGCAATAATCTTTTATGTGGCATCTTGTCGAATGCCTTCTGGAAGTCTAAATACACTACGTCCACTGGTTCCCCTTTATCCACCCTGTACGTTATGTCCTCAAAGAACTCAAGCAAATTTGTCAGACATGACTTCCCCTTCGTAAAGCCATGCTGACTTTGTCCTATTAAATTATGTTTATATCACTGACTGCCCCATTTTGAACGAGGTGAGTTGCAAATCGTACGATAAGAGTCTGGGTTGGAGAAGGAACAGATTGAAATATCAGATTTAATTACACTGATTCCACAAACACTGCTCACCACATCCCTTAAACTGTTTCGATATAAAATTGGAGAGGGTGTGTATTGAAAATATTCGGAAAATACACATTAATGTATCAAGTTTCATTTTGATATTGTTGCACAAACACTGAACAGCCCATCCCTAAAACACTGTTCTGCTCTAAAATCAGTCATGATGTGGAGATGCCGGTGATGGACTGGGGTGGACAAATGTAAGGAGTCTTGCAACACCAGGTTATAGTCCAACAGCTTTATTTAAAATCACAAGCTTTCGGAGGCTTCCTCCTTCGTCAGGTGACGAAGGAGGAAGCCTCCGAAAGCTTGTGATTTTAAATAAAGCTGTTGGACTATAACCTGGTGCTGTAAGACTCCTTACTAAAATCAGTCGGCAGGAGTCCGAGCCGCACTGAAAATGCTGTCATTCCAACATAATGCAAACACACAGCCTTCGGATTTCGATTCAGATGCTACCCTTCTGGCACCTACCCAACAGTAACAGGGCAGAAACGGATCTATAAGATGAAAGATTGATATGAAACGCCACCGGGGCTTTAGCAACGTGAGAGGCAGAAGCAACAGCAAACACTTCAACATCAGCTCTCGGATCCAGCCGCTGCGGGTGGAGAATTACCTGGCCTGAGCCGTGTGTGGGAGCTGCCTCAGTCCGACACGACTTTCTAAAAGCCCGATTTTTGATTGTTAAAAAAACGTTTTAAAAATTACAAATCTTTTTTAAAAAAATGTTTTACTTTTAACTTCTGCCTGTTTCATCCAATTAAATTATTTGCTTGGCTTTTTATAAGATATGTCACACTTTTGTTTACACTGACATTTACTTTAAAGGGATTTCCCGGGTGAATCAACCCACGCTGTTCAGAGGCTGAGCTGGCATCGCAATTGTTCGAGATCTCGCAGGTCTACGCCGTGGAATGTAAGTAAATTCGGCCATTTTATTCGCAGATCCTGCTGCGACCGTCGCCATGGCGATGTGCGCCATTTCGGGCCCAATGGCTTCGGCCTGCCCGATATTCAGTCGGAGGAAATTTCTGCTCGTCCAGCGCTGGACGTCGGGCGAGCAGTGTGACAGGGGGAGGGGTCGGGAGAGGTGCTGGTGAGGTAGAGCTGGGTGCCGTCAGCGTACCTGTGGAATCTGACGTGTTCTCGGGTGATGTTGCCGAGGGGCAGCCTGTGGATGGGATGTCGGAGGGGGCCAAGGATAGATCCTCGGGGGATTCCAGGGGTAACGGTGCGGGAGAGGGAGGAGAAGCCATCGCAGGTGATTCTCTGGCTACGACTGGATGGGTATGAATGGAACCAGGCGAGCGCAGTCCCACCCAGCTGGACGGCGGAGGAGAGGTGTTGGAGGAGGAGGATGTGGTCAACCCAGTCAAAGGCTGCAGAGGTCAAGAAGGATGAGGAGAGATAGTTTACCACGGTCACAGTCACATAGGATGTCACTTGTGACTTTGATAAGGGCCTTCTCGGTAATGCGTCAGGGGCGGAAACTTGATTGGAGGGATTCAAACATGGAGTTGCGGGAAAGATGGGCACAGATTTAGGAGATGACAACAGGACAAAACAGCAAAAACAACTTGCATTTATATAGCGCCTTTAACGGAGAAAAATGTCCCAAGGCGCTTCACAGGAGTGTTATCAGACAAAATTTGACACCGAGCCACATAAGGAGATATTAGGACAGGTGACCAAAAGCTTGGTCAAAGAGGTCGGTTTTATGGAGCTTCTTAAAGGAGGAGAGAGAGGTGGAGAGGTTTAGGGAGGGAATTCCAGAGCTTAGGGCCTAGACAGCTGAAGGCACGGCCGCCAATGGTGGGGCGATGAAAATCAGGGATGCGCAAGAGGCCAGAATTGGAGGAGCGCAGAGATCTCGGAGGGTTGGTGGGCTGGAGGAGGTTATAGGGATAGAGAGGGGACGAGGCCATGGAGGGATTTTGAAAACAAGGACGAGAATTTTAAAATCCAGGCGTTGCCGGACAGGGAGCCAGTGTAAGTCAGCGAGCACAGGGGGTGATGGGTGAATCCATTCTAATGCAGCAGTATTCCTCCCTGCTACTTCTACAGTGGGACAAGGCCTAGTCCCAGGCTTGGTGTGGTGTAACGAGACAAGGAGACACCAGTACTGACTGATGCTTCAGTCCCGCCTCGTCAATGGCCAGATGCGGGCGCGCCTTCGACTGAGTGTTACCAACTCCGACTGGACGTATTCCTGGAGGTTTCATCACATGACCATCCGCCTCCAACCGACCCCCCCACCCAGGTCGAACAGCCTGTTTTTTCCTCCTCTGATATTTTGATAACTTTATAAACTAAAGCATTTCACACGCCCCTCTGATTTCTTTTTTGTCTCTCTCTCTCTCCTGGATTCCTCACAGCAGCACCCTGGAGATTAATCCTGAATTCCTGGAAACTCCAGGGCAACCCTGGAGGGTTGGCAACCCTACTGCGACTACGTGGCGCACTATGCTTGGTCCGTTGACACCAGTAGAGGGAGATGAAGATTGCCAACTCCCACACGGGCTACTCTCAGACTTAAAGGTCACCTGGCATCCTGCCTGGAATACTTTCCCTGCTGGGAATTTTCAACATGAAAAAAAAAGTCCACTTTTTGCAAACTAATCCTTTCCTGCTGTTTTTTGCGACGAGCAGAACCTTCAGCCCTGCCAAATGACTGTGTGAGGAATTAACCCCTTGCCAGTCATTTTCTCACTTTAAGCGTCAGCCGCGACGCTCGCCTCTCGAGTCAGAAGGTCGTGAGTTCGAGCCCCACTCCAGAGACCCGAGACCGTAATCCCAGGCCGACACTCCCAGCGCCAGTACTGAGGGAGAGCTGCGCTGTCGGAGGTGCCGTCTTTCCGATGGGGCTTTTCACCGAGGCCCCGTCCGCCCTCTCAGATCTTGGAAGAAGAGCAGGGGGAGTTCTCCCCGATGTCCTGGGCCAATATTGATCCCTCAACCAACATCACTAAAAAAACAGATGATCTGGTCATTTATCGCATCGCTGTTTCCTTTAACAGTGACTACACTTCAAAAATACTTAATTGGCTGTAAAGCGCTTTGGGACATCCTGAGGTCTTGAAAGGCGCTATATAAATGCAAATCTTTCTTTCTCTTTCGAAAAAATATCGTATTACACACCCTGCACTAGACATAATCCAATCTCATCCCCCATACAAATTTTTCAATCCTTGAATCAACTCGACTTTGTCAGAATTATCGTGACATTGAGAAAAAGACGAGATGGGGCACAGCTAAAGGAAATACGAGAAAGATTTGGTTATTTGGGTTATGGGGAGATTTAATCGAGGTGTTCAAAATCATGAAGGGCTTTGATAGAGTAGACAGGGAGAAACTGTTTCCATCAGCAGGAGGGTCGGTAACCAAAGGACGCAGATTTAAGGTAATTGGGAAAAGAACCAGGAGGGAGATGAGGAGATTTTTTTTTTAACGCAGCGAGTTGTTACGATCTGGAATGTGCTGCCTGAAAGGGCGGTGGAAGCAGATTCAATAGTGACTTTCAAACGGGAATTGGAGAAATACCTGAAACTGAACAAATTTGCAGGGCTATGGGGGAAAGAGCAGGAGGAGTGGGATTAATTGGAGCGCTCTCTCAAAGAGCCGGCACAGGCACGATGGGCAGAATGGCCTCCTTCTCTGCTCCATGATTCTATGAAATAGAAAAGAAGGTTCCAGATGTGACAAGAGGGACCCAAAATAGTTTCACAGCTGTAAAAGGGAGACAAAGAGAGGTCGGGTTCATTAAAGGGTAGATTGGGTAAAACTATTGCAGATCTGGAATTGGCAGATCCTTCACAAAAACTTTGGAATGTTGTCATTTGTTGCAAGGGGAATGGAATATAAAAGTAGAGGTGTTTTGTTACAGTTGTACAGGACATTGGTGAGACCACATCTAGAATACCGTGTGCAGTTTTGGTCTCCTTATTTAAGAAAGGACATAATTGCTTTGGAGGCGGTTCAGAGAAGGTTCACTCGACTGATTCCTGGGATGAGGGGGTTATCTTATGAGGAAAGGTTGGACAAGTTGGGCCTGTATACACTGGAGTTTAGAAGAATGAGAGGTGATCTTACTGAAACATATAAGATCCTGAGGGGACTAGAAGGGGTTGATGCTGAGAGGATGTTTCCCCTTGTGGGAGAGAGTGGAACTAGGGGCCTCAGTTTAAAAATAAGGGGCCTCCCATTTAAGACGGAGATGAGGAGAATTTTTTTCTCTCAGAGGGTCGTGAGTCTGTGGAACTCCCTTCCCCAGAGAGCGGTGGGGGCAGGGTCATTGAATATTTTTAAGGCTGAGTTAGAGAGATTCCTGATCAACAAGGGAGTCAAAGGTTATCGTAGTTAGATGGGAAAGTAGGGTTGAGGTCACAATCAGATCAGCCATGATCTTATCAAATGGCAGAGCAGGCTCGAGGGGCCGAATGGCCTACTCCTGCTCTTAATTCGTATTTTCGTGTGTAAAAAGGTTCGGGAGATTAATTCCAGTCTTTATAAGTGGGGCATAAAACTGGGAGGAGTAAATTTCCCACAAGGTTCCTGGATCAGATGGGATCCATCCTGGACTACGGGAGATAATTAGTAATGCTTCGATGGACTTTGTTCGGAGCTCCATGAATGTTTGCTTGAATTATTTGAGGATCGAACTAAAGCCGGTCCACAGGGTAATCCAGCGGACAGAGTTTACTATTGGACATTAAAAGTGCATTCGACAAAGTTCCTCATGTGAGACTCGTAGGGTAGGTTAAAGGTGATGGAAGAGATGCCAAATCAGTTCAGTGGCTTAGCAACAGAAGACAACGGAAAAATGCTCTGCCCGGGAAAGGCAGTGGAGTTTCATCGGGATCTGTCGTTCTGTCCTGCCAGTCACAATATTTAGGACGATAGAACACAGAGTGTCTGTCAACATATTATTCAATTTCTTCTTCACATAGAATTTTACATTACGCATGTTGGCCCATTGCCCCCTCTCTGAAAGAGCTATCACTTAGTCCCCATTCCCCTGCCCTTTCCCCATTTGACCCATTGCCCCCTCTCTGAAAGAGCTATCACTTAGTCCCCATTCCCCTGCCCTTTCCCCATTTGGCCCATTGCCCCCTCTCTGAACGAGCTATCACTTAGTCCCCATTCCCTGCCCTTTCCCCATTTGGCCCATTGCCCCCTCTCTGAAAGAGCTATCACTTAGTCCCCTTTCCCCATTTGACCCATTGCCCCCTCTCTGAAAGAGCTATCACTTAGTCCCCATTCCCTGCCCTTTCCCCATTTGACCCATTGCCCCCTCTCTGAAAGAGCTATCACTTAGTCCCCATTCCCCTGCCCTTTCCCCATTTGGCCCATTGCCCCCTCTCTGAAAGAGCTATCACTTAGTCCCCATTCCCCTGCCCTTTCCCCATTTGACCCATTGCCCTCTCTCTGAAAGAGCTATCACTTAGTCCCCATTCCCCTGCCCTTTCCCCATTTGACCCATTGTCCCCTCTCTGAAAGAGCTATCACTTAGTCCCCATTCCCCTGCCCTTTCCCCATTTGACCCATTGCCCCCTCTCTGAAAGAGCTATCACTGCCCTTTCCCCATTTGGCCCGTTGCCCTCTCTCTGAAAGGGCTATCACTTAGTCCCCATTCCCCTGCCCTTTCCCCATTTGGCCCGTTGCCCTCTCTCTGAAAGAGCTATCATTTATTCCCCTTTCCCCATTTGACCCATTTCCTTCTCTCTGAAAGGACTATCACTTAGTCTCATTCCCCTGCCCTTTCCCCATTTGACCCATTGCCCCCTCTCTGAAAGGACTATCACTTAGTCCCCATTCCCCTGCCCTTTCCCCATTTGGCCCATTGCCCCCTCTCTGAAAGCGTCTTTCTCTGTTTGACCCTTTGCTCTCTGAAATTTGAAATCCCCATACCCTTTCTCGGAATCCTTATAAAAATATTTTTTGTGGAACTTATCTGCTTCCCATTCACAGCCAAAAGAGCTGCCCAGAATGGAGACAGTCATTCAGTCAAAGCAGGATGTTTCCATGACAACCCCGACACAACTGTTCAACGGCCAATTCCGACGCAGCCCCCTGCAGGCAATCCCCTGGATCTCATTCAAATGGCCATTCTCCACGTGTAAGTCCAGACAGTGACTATCAGTTAAAGTACAGTCGACTGCTGGGTATAAGAGCTAAACCAAACCCTGTCCTCAGTCAACACACACTCCCACACACAAGTACACACACAAACGCACACATAAACGTACACAAAACAAACACACAAAAAAACCGGACACACAAAAACACACTGAAATCAGAGAGTGGGACAGACAGTGTGTGAGTGAGGGAGGAGCTGGTATCTGAGAGTGGGACAGACTGTGTGTGGGGGTGATGGAGGAGCTGGTATCTGAGAGTGGGACAGACTGTGTGTGGGGGTGATGGAGGAGCTGGTATCTGAGAGTGGGACAGACTGTGTGTGGGGGTGATGGAGGAGCTGGTATCTGAGAGTGGGACAGACTGTGTGTGGGGGTGATGGAGGAGCTGGTATCTGAGAGTGGGACAGACTGTGTGTGGGGGTGATGGAGGAGCTGGTATCTGAGAGTGGGACAGACTGTGTGTGGGGGTGATGGAGGAGCTGGTATCTGAGAGTGGGACAGACTGTGTGTGGGGGTGATGGAGGAGCTGGTATCTGAGAGTGGGACAGACTGTGTGTGGGGGTGATGGAGGAGCTGGTATCTGAGAGTGGGACAGACTGTGTGTGGGGGTGATGGAGGAGCTGGTATCTGAGAGTGGGACAGACTGTGTGTGGGGGTGATGGAGGAGCTGGTATCTGAGAGTGGGACAGACTGTGTGTGGGGGTGATGGAGGAGCTGGTATCTGAGAGTGGGACAGACTGTGTGTGTGGGTGATGGAGGAGCTGGTATCTGAGAGTGGGACAGACTGTGTGTGGGGGTGATGGAGGAGCTGGTATCTGAGAGTGGGACAGACTGTGTGTGGGGGTGATGGAGGAGCTGGTATCTGAGAGTGGGACAGACTGTGTGTGGGGGTGAGGGAGGAGCTGGTATCTGAGAGTGGGACAGACTGTGTGTGGGGGTGAGGGAGGAGCTGGTATCTGAGAGTGGGACAGACTGTGTGTGGGTGATGGAGGAGCTGGTATCTGAGAGTGGGACAGACTGTGTGTGGGGGTGATGGAGGAGCTGGTATCTGAGAGTGGGACAGACTGTGTGTGGGTGATGGAGGAGCTGGTATCTGAGAGTGGGACAGACTGTGTGTGGGTGATGGAGGAGCTGGTATCTGAGAGTGGGACAGACTGTGTGTGGGGGTGATGGAGGAGCTGGTATCTGAGAGTGGGACAGACTGTGTGTGTGGGTGATGGAGGAGCTGGTATCTGAGAGTGGGACAGACTGTGTGTGGGGGTGATGGAGGAGCTGGTATCTGAGAGTGGGACAGACTGTGTGTGGGTGATGGAGGAGCTGGTATCTGAGAGTGGGACAGACTGTGTGTGGGGGTGAGGGAGGAGCTGGTATCTGAGAGTGGGACAGACTGTGTGTGTGGGTGATGGAGGAGCTGGTATCTGAGGGTGGGACAGACTGTGTGGGGGAGTGAGGGAGGAGCTGGTATCTGAGAGTGGGACAGATTGTGTGTGGGGGTGAGGGAGGAGCTGGTATCTGAGAGTGGGACAGACTGTGTGGGTGATGGAGGAGCTGGTATCTGAGAGTGGGACAGACTGTGTGTGTGGGTGAGGGAGGAGCTGGTATCTGAGAGTGGGACAGACTGTGTGTGTGGGTGATGGAGGAGCTGGTATCTGAGAGTGGGACAGACTGTGTGTGTGGGTGAGGGAGGAGCTGGTATCTGAGAGTGGGACAGACTGTGTGTGGGCGTGAGGGAGGAGCTGGTATCTGAGAGTGGGACAGACTGTGTGTGGGGGTGAGGGAGGAGCTGGTATCTGAGAGTGGGACAGACTGTGTGTGGGGGTGATGGAGGAGCTGGTATCTGAGAGTGGGACAGACTGTGTGTGGGGGTGATGGAGGAGCTGGTATCTGAGAGTGGGACAGACTGTGTGTGGGGGTGAGGGAGGAGCTGGTATCTGAGAGTGGGACAGACTGTGTGTGTGGGTGATGGAGGAGCTGGTATCTGAGAGTGGGACAGACTGTGTGTGGGGGTGAGGGAGGAGCTGGTATCTGAGAGTGGGACAGACTGTGTGTGGGGGTGATGGAGGAGCTGGTATTTGAGAGTGTGACAGACTGTGTGTGGGGGTGATGGAGGAGCTGGTATCTGAGAGTGGGACAGACTGTGTGTGGGGGTGAGGGAGGAGCTGGTATCTGAGAGTGGGACAGACTGTGTGTGTGAGTGATGGAGGAGCTGGTATCTGAGAGTGGGACAGACTGTGTGTGGGGGTGATGGAGGAGCTGGTATCTGAGAGTGGGACAGACTGTGTGTGGGTGATGGAGGAGCTGGTATCTGAGAGTGGGACAGACTGTGTGTGGGGGTGATGGAGGAGCTGGTATCTGAGGGTGGGACAGACTGTGTGTGGGGGTGAGGGAGGAGCTGGTATCTGAGAGTGGGACAGACTGTGTGTGTGGGTGATGGAGGAGCTGGTATCTGAGAGTGGGACAGACTGTGTGTGGGGGTGATGGAGGAGCTGGTATCTGAGAGTGGGACAGACTGTGTGTGGGGGTGATGGAGGAGCTGGTATCTGAGAGTGGGACAGACTGTGTGTGGGGGTGATGGAGGAGCTGGTATCTGAGAGTGGGACAGACTGTGTGTGGGGGTGAGGGAGGAGCTGGTATCTGAGAGTGGGACAGACTGTGTGTGGGTGAGGGAGGAGCTGGTATCTGAGAGTGGGACAGACTGTGTGTGGGGGTGAGGGAGGAGCTGGTATCTGAGAGTGGGACAGACTGTGTGTGGGGGTGATGGAGGAGCTGGTATCTGAGGGTGGGACAGACTGTGTGGGGGAGTGAGGGAGGAGCTGGTATCTGAGAGTGGGACAGACTGTGTGTGTGGGTGATGGAGGAGCTGGTATCTGAGAGTGGGACAGACTGTGTGTGTGGGTGAGGGAGGAGCTGGCATCTGAGAGTGGGACAGACTGTGTGTGTGGGTGAGGGAGGAGCTGGTATCTGAGAGTGGGACAGACTGTGTGTGGGGGTGAGGGAGGAGCTGGTATCTGAGAGTGGGACAGACTGTGTGTGGGGGTGAGGGAGGTGGTATCTGAGAGTGGGACAGACTGTGTGCGTGGGTGATGGAGGAGCTGGTATCTGAGAGTGGGACAGACTGTGTGTGGGGGTGAGGGAGGAGCTGGTATCTGAGAGTGGGACAGACTGTGTGTGGGGGTGAGGGAGGAGCTGGTATCTGAGAGTGGGACAGACTGTGTGTGGGGGTGATGGAGGAGCTGGTATCTGAGAGTGGGACAGACTGTGTGTGGGGGTGAGAGAGGAGCTGGTATCTGAGAGTGGGACAGACTGTGTGTGTGGGTGATGGAGGAGCTGGTATTTGAGAGTGTGACAGACTGTGTGTGGGTGATGGAGGAGCTGGTATCTGAGAGTGGGACAGACTGTGTGTGGGGGTGATGGAGGAGCTGGTATCTGAGAGTGGGACAGACTGTGTGTGTGAGTGATGGAGGAGCTGGTATCTGAGAGTGGGACAGACTGTGTGTGGGGGTGATGGAGGAGCTGGTATCTGAGAGTGGGACAGACTGTGTGTGGGTGAGGGAGGAGCTGGTATCTGAGAGTGGGACAGACTGTGTGTGGGGGTGATGGAGGAGCTGGTATCTGAGAGTGGGACAGACTGTGTGTGGGGGTGATGGAGGAGCTGGTATCTGAGAGTGGGACAGACTGTGTGTGGGTGATGGAGGAGCTGGTATCTGAGAGTGGGACAGACTGTGTGTGTGGGTGAGGGAGGAGCTGGTATCTGAGAGTGGGACAGACTGTGTGTGGGGGTGAGGGAGGAGCTGGTATCTGAGAGTGGGACAGACTGTGTGTGGGGGTGATGGAGGAGCTGGTATCTGAGAGTGGGACAGACTGTGTGTGGGGGTGAGGGAGGAGCTGGTATCTGAGAGTGGGACAGACTGTGTGTGGGTGATGGAGGAGCTGGTATCTGAGAGTGGGACAGACTGTGTGTGGGTGAGGGAGGAGCTGGTATCTGAGAGTGGGACAGACTGTGTGTGGGGGTGATGGAGGAGCTGGTATCTGAGAGTGGGACAGACTGTGTGTGGGGGTGATGGAGGAGCTGGTATCTGAGGGTGGGGCAGACTGTGTGTGTGGGTGATGGAGGAGCTGGTATCTGAGAGTGGGACAGACTGTGTGTGTGGGTGAGGGAGGAGCTGGTATCTGAGAGTGGGACAGACTGTGTGTGGGGGTGATGGAGGAGCTGGTATCTGAGAGTGGGACAGACTGTGTGTGGGGGTGATGGAGGAGCTGGTATCTGAGAGTGGGACAGACTGTGTGTGGGGGTGAGGGAGGAGCTGGTATCTGAGAGTGGGACAGACTGTGTGTGGGGGTGATGGAGGAGCTGGTATCTGAGAGTGGGACAGACTGTGTGTGGGGGTGAGGGAGGAGCTGGTATCTGAGAGTGGGACAGACTGTGTGTGGGGGTGAGGGAGGAGCTGGTATCTGAGAGTGGGACAGACTGTGTGTGGGTGAGGGAGGAGCTGGTATCTGAGAGTGGGACAGACTGTGTGTGGGGGTGAGGGAGGAGCTGGTATCTGAGAGTGGGACAGACTGTGTGTGGGGGTGAGGGAGGAGCTGGTATCTGAGGGTGGGACAGACTGTGTGGGGGAGTGAGGGAGGAGCTGGTATCTGAGAGTGGGACAGATTGTGTGTGTGGGTGATGGAGGAGCTGGTATCTGAGAGTGGGACAGACTGTGTGTGGGGGTGATGGAGGAGCTGGTATCTGAGAGTGGGACAGACTGTGTGTGTGGGTGAGGGAGGAGCTGGTATCTGAGAGTGGGACAGACTGTGTGTGTGGGTGATGGAGGAGCTGGTATCTGAGAGTGGGACAGACTGTGTGTGGGTGATGGAGGAGCTGGTATCTGAGAGTGGGACAGACTGTGTGTGGGTGATGGAGGAGCTGGTATCTGAGAGTGGGACAGACTGTGTTTGGGGGTGAGGGAGGAGCTGGTATCTGAGAGTGGGACAGACTGTGTGTGGGCGTGAGGGAGGAGCTGGTATCTGAGAGTGGGACAGACTGTGTGTGGGCGTGAGGGAGGAGCTGGTATCTGAGAGTGGGACAGACTGTGTGTGGGGGTGAGGGAGGTGGTATCTGAGAGTGGGACAGACTGTGTGCGTGGGTGATGGAGGAGCTGGTATCTGAGAGTGGGACAGACTGTGTGTGGGGGTGAGGGAGGAGCTGGTATCTGAGAGTGGGACAGACTGTGTGTGGGGGTGAGGGAGGAGCTGGTATCTGAGAGTGGGACAGACTGTGTGTGTGGGTGATGGAGGAGCTGGTATCTGAGAGTGGGACAGACTGTGTGTGGGGGTGAGGGAGGAGCTGGTATCTGAGAGTGGGACAGACTGTGTGTGGGGGTGATGGAGGAGCTGGTATTTGAGAGTGTGACAGACTGTGTGTGTGAGTGATGGAGGAGCTGGTATCTGAGAGTGGGACAGACTGTGTGTGGGGGTGATGGAGGAGCTGGTATCTGAGAGTGGGACAGACTGTGTGTGGGTGATGGAGGAGCTGGTATCTGAGAGTGGGACAGACTGTGTGTGTGGGTGATGGAGGAGCTGGTATCTGAGAGTGGGACAGACTGTGTGTGGGGGTGATGGAGGAGCTGGTATCTGAGAGTGGGACAGACTGTGTGTGGGGGTGAGGGTGGAGCTGGTATCTGAGAGTGGGACAGACTGTGTGTGGGGGTGATGGAGGAGCTGGTATCTGAGAGTGGGACAGACTGTGTGTGGGGGTGAGGGAGGAGCTGGTATCTGAGAGTGGGACAGACTGTGTGTGGGGGTGAGGGAGGAGCTGGTATCTGAGAGTGGGACAGACTGTGTGGGGGAGTGAGGGAGGAGCTGGTATCTGAGAGTGGGACAGACTGTGTGTGTGGGTGAGAGAGGAGCTGGTATCTGAGGGTGGGACAGACTGTGTGTGGGGGTGATGGAGGAGCTGGTATCTGAAAGTGGGACAGACTGTGTGTGGGGGTGATGGAGGAGCTGGTATCTGAGAGTGGGACAGACTGTGTGTGGGGGTGAGGGAGGAGCTGGTATCTGAGAGTGGGACAGACTGTGTGGGGGAGTGAGGGAGGAGCTGGTATCTGAGAGTGGGACAGACTGTGTGTGGGGGTGAGGGAGGAGCTGGTATCTGAGTGTGGGACAGACTGTGTGTGGGTGAGGGAGGAGCTGGTATCTGAGAGTGGGACAGACTGTGTGTGGGGGTGAGGGAGGAGCTGGTATCTGAGAGTGGGACAGACTGTGTGTGGGGGTGATGGAGGAGCTGGTATCTGAGGGTGGGACAGACTGTGTGGGGGAGTGAGGGAGGAGCTGGTATCTGAGAGTGGGACAGATTGTGTGTGTGGGTGATGGAGGAGCTGGTATCTGAGAGTGGGACAGACTGTGTGTGTGGGTGAGGGAGGAGCTGGTATCTGAGAGTGGGACAGACTGTGTGTGTGGGTGATGGAGGAGCTGGTATCTGAGAGTGGGACAGACTGTGTGTGTGGGTGAGGGAGGAGCTGGTATCTGAGAGTGGGACAGACTGTGTGTGGGCGTGAGGGAGGAGCTGGTATCTGAGAGTGGGACAGACTGTGTGTGGGGGTGAGGGAGGTGGTATCTGAGAGTGGGACAGACTGTGTGCGTGGGTGATGGAGGAGCTGGTATCTGAGAGTGGGACAGACTGTGTGTGGGGGTGAGGGAGGAGCTGGTATCTGAGAGTGGGACAGACTGTGTGTGGGGGTGAGGGAGGAGCTGGTATCTGAGAGTGGGACAGACTGTGTGTGTGGGTGATGGAGGAGCTGGTATCTGAGAGTGGGACAGACTGTGTGTGGGGGTGAGGGAGGAGCTGGTATCTGAGAGTGGGACAGACTGTGTGTGGGGGTGATGGAGGAGCTGGTATCTGAGAGTGGGACAGACTGTGTGTGGGTGATGGAGGAGCTGGTATCTGAGAGTGGGACAGACTGTGTGTGTGGGTGATGGAGGAGCTGGTATCTGAGAGTGGGACAGACTGTGTGTGGGGGTGATGGAGGAGCTGGTATCTGAGAGTGGGACAGACTGTGTGTGGGGGTGAGGGAGGAGCTGGTATCTGAGAGTGGGACAGACTGTGTGTGGGGGTGATGGAGGAGCTGGTATCTGAGAGTGGGACAGACTGTGTGTGGGGGTGAGGGAGGAGCTGGTATCTGAGAGTGGGACAGACTGTGTGTGGGGGTGAGGGAGGAGCTGGTATCTGAGAGTGGGACAGACTGTGTGTGTGGGTGAGAGAGGAGCTGGTATCTGAGGGTGGGACAGACTGTGTGTGGGGGTGATGGAGGAGCTGGTATCTGAAAGTGGGACAGACTGTGTGTGGGGGTGATGGAGGAGCTGGTATCTGAGAGTGGGACAGACTGTGTGTGGGGGTGAGGGAGGAGCTGGTATCTGAGAGTGGGACAGACTGTGTGGGGGAGTGAGGGAGGAGCTGGTATCTGAGAGTGGGACAGACTGTGTGTGGGTGATGGAGGAGCTGGTATCTGAGAGTGGGACAGACTGTGTGTGTGGGTGATGGAGGAGCTGGTATCTGAGAGTGGGACAGACTGTGTGTGGGGGTGATGGAGGAGCTGGTATCTGAGAGTGGGACAGACTGTGTGTGGGGGTGAGGGAGGAGCTGGTATCTGAGAGTGGGACAGACTGTGTGTGGGGGTGATGGAGGAGCTGGTATCTGAGAGTGGGACAGACTGTGTGTGGGGGTGAGGGAGGAGCTGGTATCTGAGAGTGGGACAGACTGTGTGTGGGGGTGAGGGAGGAGCTGGTATCTGAGAGTGGGACAGACTGTGTGGGGGAGTGAGGGAGGAGCTGGTATCTGAGAGTGGGACAGACTGTGTGTGTGGGTGAGAGAGGAGCTGGTATCTGAGGGTGGGACAGACTGTGTGTGTGGGTGAGGGAGGAGCTGGTATCTGAGAGTGGGACAGACTGTGTGCGTGGGTGAGGGAGGAGCTGGTATCTGAGGGTGGGACAGACTGTGTGTGGGGGTGATGGAGGAGCTGGTATCTGAAAGTGGGACAGACTGTGTGTGGGGGTGATGGAGGAGCTGGTATCTGAGAGTGGGACAGACTGTGTGTGGGGGTGAGGGAGGAGCTGGTATCTGAGAGTGGGACAGACTGTGTGGGGGAGTGAGGGAGGAGCTGGTATCTGAGAGTGGGACAGACTGTGTGGGGGAGTGAGGGAGGAGCTGGTATCTGAGAGTGGGACAGACTGTGTGTGGGGGTGAGGGAGGAGCTGGTATCTGAGAGTGGGACAGACTGTGTGGGGGAGTGAGGGAGGAGCTGGTATCTGAGAGTGGGACAGACTGTGTATGGGGGTGATGGAGGAGCTGGTATCTGAGAGTGGGACAGACTGTGTGTGTGGGTGATGGAGGAGCTGGTATCTGAGAGTGGGACAGACTGTGTGTGTGGGTGAGAGAGGAGCTGTTATCTGAGAGTGGGACAGACTGTGTGGGGGTGATGGAGGAGCTGGTATCTGAGAGTGGGACAGACTGTGTGTGGGGGTGAGGGAGGAGCTGGTATCTGAGAGTGGGACAGACTGTGTGTGTGGGTGATGGAGGAGCTGGTATCTGAGAGTGGGACAGACTGTGTGGGGGAGTGAGGGAGGAGCTGGTATCTGAGGGTGGGACAGACTGTGTGTGTGGGTGATGGAGGAGCTGGTATCTGAGAGTGGGACAGACTGTGTGTGGGTGATGGAGGAGCTGGTATCTGAGAGTGGGACAGACTGTGTGTGGGGGTGATGGAGGAGCTGGTAGATGAGAGTGGGACAGACTGTGTGTGGGTGAGGGAGGTGGTATCTGAGAGTGGGACAGACTGTGTGTGGGGGTGAGGGAGGAGCTGGTATCTGAGAGTGGGACAGACTGTGTGTGGGGGTGAGGGAGGAGCTGGTATCTGAGAGTGGGACAGACTGTGTGTGGGGGTGAGGGAGGAGCTGGTATCTGAGAGTGGGACAGACTGTGTGTGGGGGTGATGGAGGAGCTGGTATCTGAGAGTGGGACAGACTGTGTGTGGGTGATGGAGGAGCTGGTATCTGAGAGTGGGACAGACTGTGTGTGGGGGTGATGGAGGAGCTGGTATCTGAGAGTGGGACAGACTGTGTGTGGGGGTGATGGAGGAGCTGGTATCTGAGAGTGGGACAGACTGTGTGTGGGGGTGATGGAGGAGCTGGTATCTGAGAGTGGGACAGACTGTGTGTGGGGGTGATGGAGGAGCTGGTATCTGAGAGTGGGACAGACTGTGTGTGGGGGTGATGGAGGAGCTGGTATCTGAGAGTGGGACAGACTGTGTGTGGGGGTGAGGGAGGAGCTGGTATCTGAGAGTGGGACAGACTGTGTGTGTGGGTGATGGAGGAGCTGGTATCTGAGAGTGGGACAGACTGTGTGTGTGGGTGATGGAGGAGCTGGTATCTGAGAGTGGGACAGACTGTGTGTGGGGGTGAGGGAGGAGCTGGTATCTGAGAGTGGGACAGACTGTGTGTGTGGGTGATGGAGGAGCTGGTATCTGAGAGTGGGACAGACTGTGTGTGGGGGTGAGGGAGGAGCTGGTATCTGAGAGTGGGACAGACTGTGTGTGGGTGAGGGAGGAGCTGGTATCTGAGAGTGGGACAGACTGTGTGTGGGGGTGAGGGAGGAGCTGGTATCTGAGAGTGGGACAGACTGTGTGTGGGGGTGATGGAGGAGCTGGTATCTGAGGGTGGGACAGACTGTGTGGGGGAGTGAGGGAGGAGCTGGTATCTGAGAGTGGGACAGACTGTGTGTGGGGGTGAGGGAGGAGCTGGTATCTGAGAGTGGGACAGACTGTGTGTGTGGGTGATGGAGGAGCTGGTATCTGAGAGTGGGACAGACTGTGTGTGTGGGTGATGGAGGAGCTGGTATCTGAGAGTGGGACAGACTGTGTGTGGGGGTGATGGAGGAGCTGGTATCTGAGAGTGGGACAGACTGTGTGTGTGGGTGATGGAGGAGCTGGTATCTGAGAGTGGGACAGACTGTGTGTGTGGGTGAGGGAGGAGCTGGTATCTGAGAGTGGGACAGACTGTGTGTGTGGGTGAGGGAGGAGCTGGTATCTGAGAGTGGGACAGACTGTGTGTGGGGGTGAGGGAGGAGCTGGTATCTGAGAGTGGGACAGACTGTGTGTGGGGGTGAGGGAGGTGGTATCTGAGAGTGGGACAGACTGTGTGCGTGGGTGATGGAGGAGCTGGTATCTGAGAGTGGGACAGACTGTGTGTGGGGGTGAGGGAGGAGCTGGTAACTGAGAGTGGGACAGACTGTGTGTGGGGGTGAGGGAGGAGCTGGTATCTGAGAGTGGGACAGACTGTGTGTGTGGGTGATGGAGGAGCTGGTATCTGAGAGTGGGACAGACTGTGTGTGGGGGTGAGGGAGGAGCTGGTATCTGAGAGTGGGACAGACTGTGTGTGGGGGTGATGGAGGAGCTGGTATCTGAGAGTGGGACAGAATGTGTGTGGGTGAGGGAGGAGCTGGTATCTGAGAGTGGGACAGACTGTGTGTGGGGGTGATGGAGGAGCTGGTATCTGAGAGTGGGACAGACTGTGTGTGGGGGTGATGGAGGAGCTGGTATCTGAGAGTGGGACAGACTGTGTGTGGGTGATGGAGGAGCTGGTATCTGAAAGTGGGACAGACTGTGTGTGGGGGTGAGGGAGGAGCTGGTATCTGAGAGTGGGACAGACTGTGTGTGGGTGATGGAGGAGCTGGTATCTGAGAGTGGGACAGACTGTGTGGGGGTGAGGGAGGAGCTGGTATCTGAGAGTGGGACAGACTGTGTGTGGGGGTGATGGAGGAGCTGGTATCTGAGAGTGGGACAGACTGTGTGTGGGGGTGATGGAGGAGCTGGTATCTGAGAGTGGGACAGACTGTGTGTGTGGGTGAGGGAGGAGCTGGTATCTGAGAGTGGGACAGACTGTGTGTGGGGGTGATGGAGGAGCTGGTATCTGAGAGTGGGACAGACTGTGTGTGGGGGTGATGGAGGAGCTGGTATCTGAGAGTGGGACAGACTGTGTGTGGGGGTGAGGGAGGAGCTGGTATCTGAGAGTGGGACAGACTGTGTGTGTGGGTGATGGAGGAGCTGGTATCTGAGAGTGGGACAGACTGTGTGTGTGGGTGATGGAGGAGCTGGTAGATGAGAGTGGGACAGACTGTGTGTGGGGGTGAGGGAGGAGCTGGTATCTGAGAGTGGAACAGACTGTGTGTGGGGGTGATGGAGGAGCTGGTATCTGAGAGTGGGACAGACTGTGTGTGGGGGTGAGGGAGGAGCTGGTATCTGAGAGTGGGACAGACTGTGTGTGGGTGAGGGAGGTGGTATCTGAGAGTGGGACAGACTGTGTGTGGGGGTGAGGGAGGAGCTGGTATCTGAGAGTGGGACAGACTGTGTGTGGGGGTGAGGGAGGAGCTGGTATCTGAGAGTGGGACAGACTGTGTGTGGGTGAGGGAGGAGCTGGTATCTGAGAGTGGGACAGACTGTGTGTGGGGGTGAGGGAGGAGCTGGTATCTGAGAGTGGGACAGACTGTGTGTGGGGGTGATGGAGGAGCTGGTATCTGAGGGTGGGACAGACTGTGTGGGGGAGTGAGGGAGGAGCTGGTATCTGAGAGTGGGACAGATTGTGTGTGTGGGTGATGGAGGAGCTGGTATCTGAGAGTGGGACAGACTGTGTGTGTGGGTGAGGGAGGAGCTGGTATCTGAGAGTGGGACAGACTGTGTGTGGGCGTGAGGGAGGAGCTGGTATCTGAGAGTGGGACAGACTGTGTGTGGGTGATGGGGGAGCTGGTATCTGAGAGTGGGACAGACTGTGTGTGTGGGTGATGGAGGAGCTGGTATCTGAGAGTGGGGCAGACTGTGTGTGTGGGTGATGGAGGAGCTGGTATCTGAGAGTGGGACAGACTGTGTGTGGGGGTGATGGAGGAGCTGGTATCTGAGAGTGGGACAGACTGTGTGCGTGGGTGATGGAGGAGCTGGTATCTGAGAGTGGGACAGACTGTGTGTGGGGGTGAGGGAGGAGCTGGTATCTGAGAGTGGGACAGACTGTGTGTGGGGGTGAGGGAGGAGCTGGTATCTGAGAGTGGGACAGACTGTGTGTGTGGGTGATGGAGGAGCTGGTATCTGAGAGTGGGACAGACTGTGTGTGGGGGTGAGGGAGGAGCTGGTATCTGAGAGTGGGACAGACTGTGTGTGGGGGTGAGGGAGGAGCTGGTATCTGAGAGTGGGACAGACTGTGTGTGGGGGTGATGGAGGAGCTGGTATTTGAGAGTGTGACAGACTGTGTGTGTGAGTGATGGAGGAGCTGGTATCTGAGAGTGGGACAGACTGTGTGTGGGGGTGATGGAGGAGCTGGTATCTGAGAGTGGGACAGACTGTGTGTGGGTGATGGAGGAGCTGGTATCTGAGAGTGGGACAGACTGTGTGTGTGGGTGAGGGAGGAGCTGGTATCTGAGAGTGGGACAGACTGTGTGTGGGGGTGATGGAGGAGCTGGTATCTGAGAGTGGGACAGACTGTGTGTGGGGGTGATGGAGCAGCTGGTATCTGAGGGTGGGGCAGACTGTGTGTGTGGGTGATGGAGGAGCTGGTATCTGAGAGTGGGACAGACTGTGTGTGGGGGTGATGGAGGAGCTGGTATCTGAGAGTGGGACAGACTGTGTGTGGGGGTGATGGAGGAGCTGGTATCTGAGAGTGGGACAGACTGTGTGTGGGGGTGATGGAGGAGCTGGTATCTGAGAGTGGGACAGACTGTGTGTGGGGGTGATGGAGGAGCTGGTATCTGAGAGTGGGACAGACTGTGTGTGGGGGTGAGGGAGGAGCTGGTATCTGAGAGTGGGACAGACTGTGTGTGGGTGATAGAGGAGCTGGTATCTGAGAGTGGGACAGACTGTGTGTGGGGGTGAGGGAGGAGCTGGCATCTGAGCGTGGGACAGACTGTGTGTGGGGGTGATGGAGGAGCTGGTATCTGAGAGTGGGACAGACTGTGTGTGTGGGTGAGGGAGGAGCTGGTATCTGAGAGTGGGACAGACTGTGTGTGGGGGTGAGGGAGGAGCTGGTATCTGAGGGTGGGGCAGACTGTGTGTGGGTGATGGAGGAGCTGGTATCTGAGAGTGGGACAGACTGTGTGTGGGGGTGAGGGAGGAGCTGGTATCTGAGGGTGGGACAGACTGTGTGTGGGGGTGATGGAGGAGCTGGTATCTGAGAGTGGGACAGACTGTGTGTGGGGGTGAGGGAGGAGCTGGTATCTGAGAGTGGGACAGACTGTGTGGGGGAGTGAGGGAGGAGCTGGTATCTGAGAGTGGGACAGACTGTGTGTGGGGGTGAGGGAGGAGCTGGTATCTGAGAGTGGGACAGACTGTGTGTGGGGGTGAGGGAGGAGCTGGTATCTGAGAGTGGGACAGACTGTGTGTGGGTGAGGGAGGAGCTGGTATCTGAGTGTGGGACAGACTGTGTGTGGGTGAGGGAGGAGCTGGGATCTGAGAGTGGGACAGACTGTGTGTGGGTGAGGGAGGAGCTGGTATCTGAGAGTGGGACAGACTGTGTGTGGGGGTGAGGGAGGAGCTGGTATCTGAGAGTGGGACAGACTGTGTGTGTGGGTGATGGAGGAGCTGGTATCTGAGAGTGGGACAGACTGTGTGTGGGTGATGGAGGAGCTGGTATCTGAGAGTGGGACAGACTGTGTGTGTGGGTGAGGGAGGAGCTGGTATCTGAGAGTGGGACAGACTGTGTGTGGGGGTGATGGAGGAGCTGGTATCTGAGAGTGGGACAGACTGTGTGTGTGGGTGATGGAGGAGCTGGTATCTGAGAGTGGGACAGACTGTGTGTGGGTGATGGAGGAGCTGGTATCTGAGAGTGGGACAGACTGTGTGTGGGGGTGAGGGAGGAGCTGATAGATGAGAGTGGGACAGACTGTGTGTGGGTGATGGAGGAGCTGGTATCTGAGTGTGGGACAGACTGTGTGTGGGTGAGGGAGGAGCTGGTATCTGAGATTGGGACAGACTGTGTGTGGGGGTGATGGAGGAGCTGGTATCTGAGAGTGGGACAGACTGTGTGTGGGTGAGGGAGGAGCTGGTATCTGAGATTGGGACAGACTGTGTGTGGGGGTGATGGAGGAGCTGGTATCTGAGAGTGGGACAGACTCTGTGTGGGGGTGAGGGAGGAGCTGGTATCTGAGAGTGGGACAGACTGTGTGGGGGGGTGAGGGAGGAGCTGGTATCTGAGGGTGGGGCAGACTGTGTGTGGGTGATGGAGGAGCTGGTATCTGAGAGTGGGACAGACTGTGTGTGTGGGTGAGGGAGGAGCTAGTATCTGAGAGTGGGACAGACTGTGTGTGGGGGTGAGGGAGGAGCTGGTATCTGAGAGTGGGACAGACTGTGTGTGTGGGTGATGGAGGAGCTGGTATCTGAGAGTGGGACAGACTGTGTGTGGGGATGAGGGAGGAGCTGGTATCTGAGAGTGGGACAGACTGTGTGTGGGGGTGAGGGAGGAGCTGGTATCTGAGAGTGGGACAGACTGTGTGTGGGTGAGGGAGGAGCTGGTATCTGAGAGTGGGCCAGACTGTGTGTGGGTGAGGGAGGAGCTGGTATCTGAGAGTGGGACAGACTGTGTGTGGGGGTGATGGAGGAGCTGGTATCTGAGAGTGGGACAGACTGTGTGTGGGTGAGGGAGGAGCTGGTATCTGAGAGTGGGACAGACTGTGTGTGTGGGTGATGGAGGTGCTGGTATCTGAGAGTGGGACAGACTGTGTATGGGGGTGATGGAGGAGCTGGTATCTGAGAGTGGGACAGACTGTGTGTGGGTGAGGGAGGAGCTGGTATCTGAGAGTGGGACAGACTGTGTGTGGGGGTGATGGAGGAGCTGGTATCTGAGAGTGGGACAGACTGTGTGTGTGGGTGAGGGAGGAGCTGGTATCTGAGAGTGGGACAGACTGTGTGTGGGGGTGATGGAGGAGCTGGTATCTGAGAGTGGGACAGACTGTGTGTGGGGGTGAGGGAGGAGCTGGTATCTGAGAGTGGGACAGACTGTGTGTGGGGGTGATGGAGGAGCTGGTATCTGAGAGTGGGACAGACTGTGTGTGGGGGTGATGGAGGAGCTGGTATCTGAGAGTGGGACAGACTGTGTGTGTGGGTGATGGAGGAGCTGGTATCTGAGAGTGGGACAGACTGTGTGGGGGTGATGGAGGAGCTGGTATCTGAGAGTGGGACAGACTGTGTGGGGGAGTGAGGGAGGAGCTGGTATCTGAGAGTGGGACAGACTGTGTGTGGGGGTGAGGGAGGAGCTGGTATCTGAGAGTGGGACAGACTGTGTGTGGGTGATGGAGGAGCTGGTATCTGAGAGTGGGACAGACTGTGTGTGTGGGTGATGGAGGAGCTGGTATCTGAGAGTGGGACAGACTGTGTGTGTGGGTGATGGAGGAGCTGGTATCTGAGAGTGGGACAGACTGTGTGGGGGGGTGATGGAGGCGCTGGTATCTGAGGGTGGGGCAGACTGTGTGTGGGTGATGGAGGAGCTGGTATCTGAGAGTGGGACAGACTGTGTGTGGGGGTGAGGGAGGAGCTGGTATCTGAGAGTGGGACAGACTGTGTGTGGGGGTGAGGGAGGAGCTGGTATCTGAGGGTGGGGCAGACTGTGTGTGGGTGATGGAGGAGCTGGTATCTGAGAGTGGGACAGACTGTGTGTGGGGGTGAGGGAGGAGCTGGTATCTGAGAGTGGGACAGACTGTGTGTGGGGGTGATGGAGGAGCTGGTATCTGAGAGTGGGACAGACTGTGTGTGGGGGTGATGGAGGAGCTGGTATCTGAGAGTGGGACAGACTGTGTGTGGGGGTGATGGAGGAGCTGGTATCTGAGAGTGGGACAGACTGTGTGTGTGGGTGATGGAGGAGCTGGTATCTGAGAGTGTGACAGACTGTGTGTGGGGGTGATGGAGGAGCTGGTATCTGAAAGTGGGACAGACTGTGTGTGGGGGTGAGGGAGGAGCTGGTATCTGAGAGTGGGACAGACTGTGTGTGGGGATGATGGAGGAGCTGGTATCTGAGAGTGGGACAGACTGTGTGTGGGGGTGAGGGAGGAGCTGGTATCTGAGGGTGGGGCAGACTGTGTGTGGGTGATGGAGGAGCTGGTATCTGAGAGTGGGACAGACTATGTGTGGGTGATGGAGGAGCTGGTATCTGAGGGTGGGGCAGACTGTGTGTGGGTGATGGAGGAGCTGGTATCTGAGGGTGGGGCAGACTGTGTGTGGGTGATGGAGGAGCTGGTATCTGAGAGTGGGACAGACTGTGTGTGGGGGTGTGGGAGGAGCTGGTATCTGAAAGTGGGACAGACTGTGTGTGGGGGTGAGGGAGGAGCTGGTATCTGAGAGTGGGACAGACTGTGTGTGGGGGTGAGGGAGGAGCTGGTAGATGAGAGTGGGACAGACTGTGTGTGGGGGTGATGGAGGAGCTGGTATCTGAGAGTGGGACAGACTGTGTGTGGGGGTGAGGGAGGAGCTGGTATCTGAGAGTGGGACAGACTGTGTGGGGGGGTGATGGAGGCGCTGGTATCTGAGGGTGGGGCAGACTGTGTGTGGGTGATGGAGGAGCTGGTATCTGAGAGTGGGACAGACTGTGTGTGTGGGTGATGGAGGAGCTGGTAGATGAGAGTGGGACAGACTGTGTGTGGGGGTGAGGGAGGAGCTGGTATCTGAGAGTGGGACAGACTGTGTGTGGGTGAGGGAGGAGCTGGTATCTGAGAGTGGGACAGACTGTGTGTGGGTGAGGGAGGAGCTGGTATCTGAGAGTGGGACAGACTGTGTGTGGGGGTGAGGGAGGAGCTGGTATCTGAGATTGGGACAGACTGTGTGTGGGGGTGATGGAGGAGCTGGTATCTGAGAGTGGGACAGACTGTGTGGGGGGGTGATGGAGGAGCTGGTATCTGAGAGTGGGACAGACTGTGTTGTGCGGGATCTGAGTGGGGTAGGAGACTGGTATCTGAGATTGGGACAGACTGTGTGTGTGGGGTGATGGAGGAGCTGGTATCTGAGAGATGGGACAGACTGTGTGTGGGGGTGATGGAGGAGCTGGTATCTGAGGGTGGGACAGACCATAGGGAGGAGCTGGTATCTGAGAGTGGGACAGACTGTGTGTGGGGGTGATGGAGGAGCTGGTATCTGAGAGTGGGACAGACTGTGTGTGGGGGTGAGGGAGGAGCTGGTATCTGAGAGTGGGACAGACTGTGTGTGGGGGTGATGGAGGAGCTGGTATCTGAGAGTGGGACAGACTGTGTGTGGGGGTGAGGGAGGAGCTGGTATCTGAGAGTGGGACAGACTGTGTGTGGGGGTGATGGAGGAGCTGGTATCTGAGAGTGGGACAGACTGTGTGTGGGGGTGAGGGAGGAGCTGGTATCTGAGAGTGGGACAGACTGTGTGTGGGGATGAGGGAGGAGCTGGTATCTGAGAGTGGGACAGACTGTGTGTGGGGGTGAGGGAGGAGCTGGTATCTGAGGGTGGGGCAGACTGTGTGTGGGTGATGGAGGAGCTGGTATCTGAGAGTGGGACAGACTGTGTGTGTGGGTGATGGAGGAGCTGGTATCTGAAAGTGGGACAGAATGTGTGTGGGGGTGATGGAGGAGCTGGTATCTGAGAGTGGGACAGACTGTGTGTGGGGGTGATGGAGGAGCTGGTATCTGAGGGTGGGACAGACTGTGTGTGGGGGTGAGGGAGGAGCTGGTATCTGAGAGTGGGACAGACTGTGTGTGTGGGTGAGGGAGGAGCTGGTATCTGAGAGTGGGACAGACTGTGTGTGGGTGATGGAGGAGCTGGTATCTGAGAGTGGGACAGACTGTGTGTGGGGGTGATGGAGGAGCTGGTATCTGAAAGTGGGACAGACTGTGTGTGGGGGTGAGGGAGGAGCTGGTATCTGAGAGTGGGACAGACTGTGTGTGGGGGTGATGGAGGAGCTGGAATCTGAGAGTGGGACAGACTGTGTGTGGGGGTGATGGAGGAGCTGGTATCTGAGAGTGGGACAGACTGTGTGTCGGGGTGAGGGAGGAGATGGTATCTGAGAGTGGGACAGACTGTGTGTGGGGGTGAGGGAGGAGCTGGTATCTGAGAGTGGGACAGACTGTGTGTGGGGGTGAGGGAGGAGCTGGTATCTGAGAGTGGGACAGACTGTGTGTGGGGGTGATGGAGGAGCTGGTATCTGAGAGTGGGACAGACTGTGTGGGGGGGTGATGGAGGAGCTGGTATCTGAGAGTGGGACAGACTGTGTGTGGGTGATAGAGGAGCTGGTATCTGAGAGTGGGACAGACTGTGTGTGGGGGTGAGGGAGGAGCTGGTATCTGAGAGTGGGACAGACTGTGTGGTGGAGTGAGGGAGGAGCTGGTATCTGAGAGTGGGACCGACTGTGTGTGTGGGTGAGGGAGGAGCTGGTATCTGAGAGTGGGACAGACTGTGTGTGGGGGTTAGGGAGGAGCTGGTATCTGAGGGTGGGGCAGACTGTGTGTGGGTGATGGAGGAGCTGGTATCTGAGAGTGGGACAGACTGTGTGTGGGGGTGATGGAGGAGCTGGTATCTGAGAGTGGGACAGACTGTGTGTGGGGGTCAGGGAGGAGCTGGTATCTGAGGGTGGGACAGACTGTGTGTGGGGGTGATGGAGGAGCTGGTATCTGAAAGTGGGACAGACTGTGTGTGGGGGTGATGGAGGAGCTGGTATCTGAGAGTGGGACAGACTGTGTGTGGGGGTGAGGGAGGAGCTGGTATCTGAGAGTGGGACAGACTGTGTGTGGGGGTGAGGGAGGAGCTGGTATCTGAGAGTGGGACAGACTGTGTGGGGGAGTGAGGGAGGAGCTGGTATCTGAGAGTGGGACAGACTGTGTGTGGGGGTGATGGAGGAGCTGGTATCTGAAAGTGGGACAGACTGTGTGTGTGGGTGATGGAGGAGCTGGTATCTGAGAGTGGGACAGACTGTGTGGGGGAGTGAGGGAGGAGCTGGTATCTGAGAGTGGGACAGACTGTGTGTGGGGGTGATGGAGGAGCTGGTATCTGAAAGTGGGACAGACTGTGTGTGGGGGTGAGGGAGGAGCTGGTATCTGAGAGTGGGACAGACTGTGTGTGGGTGATGGAGGAGCTGGTATCTGAGAGTGGGACAGACTGTGTGTGTGGGTGAGAGAGGAGCTGGTATCTGAGAGTGGGACAGACTGTGTGGGGGTGATGGAGGAGCTGGTATCTGAGAGTGGGACAGACTGTGTGTGGGGGTGAGGGAGGAGCTGGTATCTGAGAGTGGGACAGACTGTGTGTGGGGGTGAGGGAGGAGCTGGTATCTGAGAGTGGGACAGACTGTGTGCGTGGGTGATGTAGGAGCTGGTATCTGAGAGTGTGACAGACTGTGTGTGGGGGTGATGGAGGAGCTGGTATCTGAGAGTGGGACAGACTGTGTGTGGGGGTGAGGGAGGAGCTGGTATCTGAGAGTGGGACAGACTGTGTGTGGGGGTGAGGGAGGAGCTGGTATCTGAGAGTGGGACAGACTGTGTGTGGGGGTGAGGGAGGAGCTGGTATCTGAGAGTGGGACAGACTGTGTGTGTGGGGGTGATGGAGGAGCTGGTATCTGAGAGTGGGACAGACTGTGTGTGGGGGTGATGGAGGAGCTGGTATCTGAGAGTGGGACAGACTGTGTGTGTGGGTGAGGGAGGAGCTGGTATCTGAGAGTGGGACAGACTGTGTGTGGGGGTGATGGAGGAGCTGGTATCTGAGAGTGGGACAGACTGTGTGTGGGGGTGATGGAGGAGCTGGTATCTGAGAGTGGGACAGACTGTGTGTGTGGGTGAGGGAGGAGCTGGTATCTGAGAGTGGGACAGACTGTGTGTGTGGGTGAGGGAGGAGCTGGTATCTGAGAGTGGGACAGACTGTGTGTGTGGGGGTGATGGAGGAGCTGGTATCTGAGAGTGGGACAGACTGTGTGTGGGGGTGAGGGAGGAGCTGGTATCTGAGAGTGGGACAGACTGTGTGGGGGTGATGGAGGAGCTGGTATCTGAGAGTGGGACAGACTGTGTGTGGGGGTGATGGAGGAGCTGGTATCTGAGAGTGGGACAGACTGTGTGTGGGGGTGATGGAGGAGCTGGTATCTGAGAGTGGGACAGACTGTGTGTGGGGGTGATGGAGGAGCTGGTATCTGAGAGTGGGACAGACTGTGTGTGGGGGTGATGGAGGAGCTGGTATCTGAGAGTGGGACAGACTGTGTGTGGGGGTGAGGGAGGAGCTGGTATCTGAGAGTGGGACAGACTGTGTGTGGGGGTGAGGGAGGAGCTGGTATCTGAGAGTGGGACAGACTGTGTGTGGGGGTGATGGTGGAGCTGGTATCTGAGAGTGGGACAGACTGTGTGTGGGTGAGGGAGGAGCTGGTATCTGTGAGTGGGACAGACTGTGTGTGGGGGTGATGGAGGAGCTGGTATCTGAGAGTGGGACAGACTGTGTGTGTGGGTGCGGGAGGAGCTGGTATCTGAGAGTGGGACAGACTGTGTGTGGGTGAGGGAGGAGCTGGTATCTGAGAGTGGGACAGACTGTGTGTGGGTGAGGGAGGAGCTGGTATCTGAGAGTGGGACAGACTGTGTGTGTGGGTGCGGGAGGAGCTGGTATCTGAGAGTGGGACAGACTGTGTGTGGGGGTGATGGAGGAGCTGGTATCTGAGAGTGGGACAGACTGTGTGTGGGTGAGGGAGGAGCTGGTATCTGTGAGTGGGACAGACTGTGTGTGTGGGTGAGGGAGGAGCTGGTATCTGAGAGTGGGACAGACTGTGTGTGGGGGTGATGGAGGAGCTGGTATCTGAGAGTGGGACAGACTGTGTGTGGGTGAGGGAGGAGCTGGTATCTGAGAGTGGGACAGACTGTGTGTGGGGGTGATGGAGGAGCTGGTATCTGAGAGTGGGACAGACTGTGTGTGGGTGAGGGAGGAGCTGGTATCTGAGAGTGGGACAGACTGTGTGTGGGGGTGATGGAGGAGCTGGTATCTGAGAGTGGGACAGACTGTGCGTGGGTGAGGGAGGAGCTGGTATCTGAGAGTGGGACAGACTGTGTGCGTGGGTGAGGGAGGAGCTGGTATCTGAGAGTGGGACAGACTGTGTGTGGGGGTGATGGAGGAGCTGGTATCTGAGAGTGGGACAGACTGTGTGTGGGGGTGATGGAGGAGCTGGTATCTGAGAGTGGGACAGACTGTGTGCGTGGGTGAGGGAGGAGCTGGTATCTGAGAGTGGGACAGACTGTGTGCGTGGGTGAGGGAGGTGGTGTGTGATAACAGGGATGTCGAGCTGATCCGTTACCTCCAGGTTTAGATTGGTAACGCAATGAGTGAGGAGTGCAGTTTCGGAGAAGTCTCACCTTCATGAGGATTTGCTGTTTCACTTCTGTCCCTAACAACGAGTTCACAAAGGACGAGAATGAGGAAGTGTGGAACTAACAAAAGTCAGCCCTGAAGTTTGCTTCCCAAGCGTTCCTCCCTTTTGTGTTGCTTCGCAAGTGCCCAGTCCTTTTGAAAGGCCCACTTGTGTTTCTTGAATGCTCTCCGGCCATGTTGGAATACACATTTTGCACATCCTTTCTGAGTGACTCACCAACTTCGAGATAAAAGAGAGTTGGAAAGATTCGTGCCAGCTCCTCAAACCAGTGCCGATTTCAAGTTGTGGATCCGCTCGAGAAAATCAGAAGTGAGGGTGTTTCTTCCCGAAAGGCACTGCTTGGAGGAATTGAAACCTGGAAATTCCGGCCTTGTAGAGTCTTGTCTCAGAGGGAATTTCCCGCGGGATTGCGTGTGGAGCTCGGTCAAGCAAATGTCAAGAGACGTCGGGGAACTGGTTACGCGTTCTGCTGCTTTGTGCGAACTCCATCGGAGCAAGTGACAGATGCTCGAACGGTGAGAGACCGAATACCCAGGTTAACTGGAACGGTGTGCAAGACTGCAGTCGGATAGCGAAGAGTCTGTTCGCTTTCCGATTGGCCGCGGGAAGGCGAGGATGGATGTGTCGGGCGACCAATGGCGGGAGCATGGGGGCGGGGTGGTTGGAGGTCATGTGATGAAACCTCCAGGAACACGTCCGGCCAGAGTTGGCAACCCTGGCCAGTCATGCCCTTGTATCTGAGTGTTATTGACTTGCCACTAAGTCTCAAGAATCGTCTCGGCTGGACGAGTAGCCGGAAATTGGTGATTCACCATTTTGTAAACCGGCGTGAGGTTCACATTAGTCCAGAATTCACTCCCAAGGTGTTCATACCTGCGAGGCCACTTTCCATGAAGGCTTGGTTATCAACGAACGGCCTCCAGTCTATCCATGTGTCATCATCACCATTAATTCTTGCCGTGATCAGGCAGCTTCTCCTGGATCAAGGGCTCTCCTTTTCCCGTGGCCCCAGTCTCCTCCTTCCATTTTCTTGTGTGCGGTCTCTCTTCTTGCTATCCCAGGGCTCGGTGTTCTCATCTGTCATTTCCAAAACTCTGCGTTTGACCTTTGATGGCCTCCCTGTCGTATATAGAACATTGAGGGGGAAATCCTTCCAGCATCTTTTAAGTGCATTTTTGAGGTATCAAGTTGTCGGGGACTCTACCCTGTCTGGCAGTTGCCTCTGGGGACTGTCTTGCCTCCTTTTCCCTCATCCCTCACTCGCTTTTCCTCCAGTCGGCGATTACTCGATTTTTTTTTTACTTCACGTGGCTGCGATCTCTCCCCTTTCCCCTTATTGACGTCTGTCCAAATCAAGAGGCCTTCAAAGAGTTAGTGCCTCCCCCCAACATCTCTGTGCACGCTGAACCTCGAACAAAGCGTAGTCTGGGAGGGTCAGTTGGTGCCACTCTCGTGCTCTGGAGTCTAAAGGTCATGGGTTCAAGTCCCACTCTGGAGACATTGAGCACAAAAACCCCAGGCTGACACTCCCAGGGCAGTACTGAGGGAGTGCTGCACTGTCGGAGATGCCGTCTCCCAGATAGGATGTTAAAACAAGGCCCCAACTGCCCTCTCAGGTGGAACTGGTGGAACGCAAGAAAAATGATTGGGCTGGGTGAACTTTGCCCTTTTTAAAAAAAAAACCAGAAAGACTAGCATTTATAAAAAAGCCTTTCACAGGACATCCCCAAAGTGCTTTACAGTCAATGAAGTACTTTTTGAAGTGTAGTCACTGTTGTAATGTAGGAAACGCAGCAGAAAATCTGCGCACAGCAAGATCCCACAAACAGCAATGAGATAATGACCAGATCATCTGTTTTATTGATGTTGGTTGAGGGATAAATATTGGCCAGGGAAGTCCCTTGCACTTCTACAAAATAGTGCTGTGGGATCTTTTACATCCCCAAGAAGGCAGACCAGGCCTCAATTTAATTGTTGCATCTGAAAGTTAGTACCATCAGACAGTGCTGCAGCACCCCCTCAATACTGCACTGGGAGTGTCAGCCTGGACTTTCTACGACAAGTATCTGGAGTGGGATTTGAACCCAGAACCTCCTGATTCAGAGGCAAGAGTGCGCCCACTAAGCCATAGTCAGTTCAATGCCTGAGAAGATGCCGGGTTCAGTACCCTTCCTGAGTTCACTGATCACAGACAGTGCTGGCACTACAGTCAACCTCAGTTACCCTGGGCTCAGGGAGAGGAACTCCCTTCCTAGCAGCACTGTGGGAGAACCGTCACCACACGGACTGCAGCGGTTCAAGAAGGCGGCTCACCACCACCTTCTCAAGGGGCAATTAGGGATGGGCAATAAATGCCGGCCTCGCCAGCGACACCCACATCCCATGAACGAATAAAAAAAAAGGATTGCTGCTCCTGGCCTCTGCCCAGCGAGCACCGCCTGGAAATGCCCCAGTGTGAACATGGGGCGAGGACAGGATTGGGTTGGGCTACGATGCCCCCCAAGGTCGAATGGCTTGGCAGCAATGTCTGGCAGGATTCACTTACGAAAGAATGTCTATTTGCTTGATGGACCAGAGGGCAAGCAGTAGCAGAATGAGGGAAAAGGAAGATAGACAAAGTAAGACTGATTATTTCTAATGAAATCCTGGGCCAAAGTCCTGGATTTCACTCGCTCGCTGAGCCCCGCTCTCTCCGCTCACACTCGCTCGCTGAGCCCCGCTCACACTCGCTCGCTGAGCCCCGCTCTCTCCGCTCACACTCGCTCGCTGAGCCCCGCTCTCTCCGCTCACACTCGCTCGCTGAGCCCCGCTCACTACGCTCACACTCGCTCGCTGAGCCCCGCTCTCTCCGCTCACACTCGCTCGCTGAGCCCCGCTCTCTCCGCTCACACTCGCTCGCTGACGCCCGCTCTCTCCGCTCACACTCGCTCGCTGAGCCCCGCTCTCTCCGCTCACACTCGCTCGCTGAGCCCCGCTCTCTCCGCTCACACTCGCTCGCTGAGCCCCGCTCTCTCCGCTCACACTCGCTCGCTGAGCCCCGCTCTCTCCGCTCACACTCGCTCGCTGAGCCCCGCTCACTCCGCTCACACTCGCTCGCTGAGCCCCGCTCTCTCCGCTCACACTCGCTCGCTGAGCCCCGCTCTCTCCGCTCACACTCGCTCGCTGACGCCCGCTCTCTCCGCTCACACTCGCTCGTTGAGCCCCGCTCTCTCCGCTCACACTCGCTCGCTGAGCCCCGCTCTCTCCGCTCACACTCGCTCGCTGAGCCCCGCTCTCTCCGCTCACACTCGCTCGCGGAGCCCCGCTCTCTCCGCTCACACTCGCTCGCGGAGCCCCGCTCTCTCCGCTCACACTCGCTCGCTGAGCCCCGCTCTCTCCGCTCACACTTGCTCGCTGAAGCCCGCTCTCACGGCTCACACTCGCTCGCTGAACCCCGCTCTCCCCGTTCACACTCGCTCGCTGAACCCCGCTCTCCCCGTTCACACTCGCTCACTGAACCCCGCTCTCCCCGTTCACACTCGCTCGCTGAACCCCGCTCTCCCCGTTCACACTCGCTCGCTGAACCCCGCTCTCCCCGTTCACACTCGCTGAACCCTGCTCTCTCCGTTCACACTCGCTCGCTGAACCCCTCTCGCCCCGTTCACACTCGCTCGCTGAAACCCGCTCTCCCCGTTCACACTCACTGAACCCCGCTCGCCCCATTCACACTCACTCACTGAACCCCGCTCTCCCCGTTCACACTCACTGAACCCCGCTCGCCCCGTTCACACTCACTCGTTGAACCCCGCTCGCCCCGTTCACACTCACTCGCTGAACCCCGCTCTCCCCGTTCACACTCACTCGCTGAACCCCGCTCTCCCCGTTCACACTCACTCGCTGAACCCCGCTCTCTCCGTTCACACTCACCGAACCCCGCTCTCCCAGTTCACACTCACTCGCTGAACCCCGCTCGCCCCGTTCACACTCACTCGCTGAACCCCGCTCTCCCCGTTCACACTCACTCGCTGAACCCCGCTCTCCCCGTTCACACTCGCTCGCTGAACCCCGCTCTCCCCGTTCACACTCGCTGAACCCCGCACTCCCCGTTCACACTCGCTGAACCGCGCTCTCCCCGTTCACACTCACTGAACCCCACTCTCTCCATTCACTCACTGAACCCCGCTCTCTCCGTTCACACTCGCTGAACCCCGCTCTCCCCGTTCACACTCGCTGAACCCCGCTCTCCCCGTTCACACTCGCTGAACCCCGCTCTCCCCGTTCACACTCGCTGAACCCCACTCTCTCCATTCACTCACTGAACCCCGCTCTCCCCGTTCACACTCACTCGCTGAACCCCGCTCTCCCCGTTCACACTCACTCGCTGAACCCCGCTCGCCCCGTTCACACTCACTCGCTGAACCCCGCTCTCCCCGTTCACACTCACTCGCTGAACCCCGCTCTCCCCGTTCACACTCACTCGCTGAACCCCGCTCTCCCCGTTCACACTCACTCGCTGAACCCCGCTCTCCCCGTTCACACTCGCTGAACCCCGCTCTCCCCGTTCACACTCGCTGAACCGCGCTCTCCCCGTTCACACTCACTGAACCCCGCTCTCCCCGTTCACACTCGCTGAACCCCGCTCTCCCCGTTCACACTCGCTGAACCCCGCTCTCCCCGTTCACACTCGCTGAACCCCGCTCTCCCCGTTCACACTCGCTGAACCCCACTCTCTCCATTCACTCACTGAACCCCGCTCTCCCCGTTCACACTCACTCGCTGAACCCCGCTCTCCCCGTTCACACTCACTCGCTGAACCCCGCTCGCCCCGTTCACACTCACTCGCTGAACCCCGCTCTCCCCGTTCACACTCACTCGCTGAACCCCGCTCTCCCCGTTCACACTCACTCGCTGAACCCCGCTCTCCCCGTTCACACTCGCTGAACCCCGCTCTCCCCGTTCACACTCTCTGAACCCCGCTCTCCCCGTTCACACTCGCTGAACCCCGCTCTCCCCGTTCACACTCGCTGAACCCCGCTCTCTCCATTCACTCACTGAACCCCGCTCTCCCCGTTCACACTCGCTGAACCCCGCTCTCCCCGTTCACACTCGCTGAACCCCGCTCTCCCCATTCACACTCGCTGAACCCCGCTCTCCCGGTTCACACTCGCTGAACCCCGCTCTCCCCGTTCACACTCGCTGAACACCGCTCTCCCCGTTCACACTCGCTGAACCCCGCTCTCCCCGTTCACACTCGCTGAACCCCGCTCTCCCCGTTCACACTCGCTGAACCCCACTCTCTCCATTCACTCACTGAACCCCGCTCTCCCCGTTCACACTCGCTGAACCCCGCTCTCCCCGTTCACACTCGCTGAACCCCGCTCTCCCCGTTCACACTCGCTGAAACCCGCTCTCCCCGTTCACACTCGCTGAACCCCGCTCTCCCCGTTCACACTCGCTGAACCCCGCTCTCCCCGTTCACACTCGCTGAACCCCGCTCTCCCCGTTCACACTCGCTGAACCCCGCTCTCCCCGTTCACACTCGCTGAACCCCGCTCTCCCCGTTCACACTCGCTGAACCCCGCTCTCTCCGTTCACACTCGCTGAACCCCACTCTCCCCGTTCACACTCGCTGAACCCCGCTCTCCCCGTTCACACTCGCTGAACCCCGCTCTCTCCGTTCACACTCACTCGCTGAACCCCGCTCTCCCCGTTCACACTCGCTGAACCCCACTCTCTCCATTCACTCACTGAACCCCGCACTCCCCGTTCACTCGCTGAACCCCGCTCTCCCCGTTCACACTCGCTGAACCCCGCTCTCCCCGTTCACACTCGCTGAACCCCGCTCTCCCCGTTCACTCTCGCTGAACCCCGCTCTCCCCGTTCACACTCGCTGAACCCCGCACTCCCCGTTCACACTCGCTGAACCCCGCTCTCCCCGTTCACACTCGCTGAACCCCGTTCACACTCGCTGAACCCCGCTCTCCCCGTTCACACTCGCTGAACCCCGCTCTCCCCGTTCACACTCGCTGAACCCCGCTCTCCCCGTTCACACTCGCTGAACCCCGCTCTCCCCGTTCACACTCGCTGAACCCCGCTCTCCCCGTTCACACTCGCTGAACCCCGCTCTCCTCGTTCACACTCGCTGAACCCCGCTCTCCCCGTTCACACTCGCTGAACCCCGCTCTCTCCATTCACTCACTGAACCCTGCTCTCCCCGTTCACACTCGCTGAACCCCGCTCTCCCCGTTCACAGTCGCTGAACCCCGCTCTCCCCGTTCACACTCGCTGAACCCCACTCTCTCCATTCACTCGCTGAACCCCACTCTCTCCGTTCACACTCACTGAACCCCGCTCTCCCTGTTCACACTCGCTGAACCCCGCTCTCCCCATTCACACTCGCTGAACCCCGCTCTCCCCGTTCACACTCGCTGAACCCCGTTCTCCCCGTTCACACTCGCTGAACCCCGCTCTCCCCGTTCACACTCGCTGAACCCCACTCTCTCCATTCACTCGCTGAACCCCACTCTCTCCGTTCACTCTCACTGAACCCCGCTCTCCCCGTTCACACTCGCTGAACCCCGCTCTCCCCGTTCACACTCGCTGAACCCCGCTCTCTCCGTTCACACTCGCTGAACCCCGCTCTCTCCGTTCACACTCGCTGAACCCCGCTCTCCCCGTTCACACTCACTGAACCCCGCTCTCCCCGTTCACACTCGCTGAACCCCGCTCTCCCCGTTCACAGTCGCTGAACCCCGCTTTCTCCGTTCACACTCACTGAACCCCGCTCTCCCCGTTCACACTCGCTGAACCCCACTCTCTCCATTCACTCGCTGAACCCCACTCTCTCCGTTCACACTCACTGAACCCCGCTCTCCCAGTTCACACTCGCTGAACCCCACTCTCCCCGTTCACACTCGCTGAACCCCACTCTCCCCATTCACACTCACTGAACCCCGCTCTCCCCGTTCACACTCGCTGAACCCCACTCTCCCCGTTCACACTCGCTGAACCCCACTCTCCCCGTTCACACTCGCTGAACCCCACTCTCCCCGTTCACACTCGCTGAACCCCACTCTCCCCGTTCACACTCACTGAACCACACTCTCCCCGTTCACACTCGCTGAACCCCACTCTCCCCGTTCACACTCGCTGAACCCCACTCCATTCACTCACTGAACCCCACTCTCCCCGTTCACACTCACTGAACCCCGCTCTCCCCGTTCACACTCGCTGAACCCCGCTCTCCCCGTTCACACTCGCTGAACCCCACTCTCCCCGTTCACACTCGCTGAACCCCGCTCTCCCCGTTCACACTCGCTGAACCCCGCTCTCCCCGTTCACACTCGCTGAACCCCACTCTCTCCATTCACTCACTGAACCCCACTCTCCCCGTTCACACTCACTGAACCCCACTCTCTCCATTCACTCACTGAACCCCACTCTCTCCGTTCACACTCGCTGAACCCCGCTCTCCCTGTTCACACTCGCTGAACCCCACTCTCCCCGTTCACACTCGCTGAACCCCACTCTCCCCGTTCACACTCACTGAACCCCGCTCTCCCCGTTCACACTCGCTGAACCCCACTCTCCCCGTTCACACTCGCTGAACCCCACTCTCCCCGTTCACACTCACTGAACCCCACTCTCCCCGTTCACACTCGCTGAACCCCGCTCTCCCCGTTCACACTCGCTGAACCCCGCTCTCATGCCCATCTCAGAGCTCTGTAAAAACATCCATCTTTATTGTTAACTGTGATCAGTATAAGTTAACTGAGATACACGTATGATGAATTCTCGCCTTGTGCAAACATTACAGACTCATGACGAATTTTGATGGACCACCGACCTCGGACTGGAGCAGGAGCTGGATGAAGACTGGAGCCTCCGCTCGGCTTTTTCTCAGTGCCGATCGGCAAACGCCGGCCGAGGCCGTACCGAGGAAGATAATTCTGCGGCTGGCGTCAGTTCCGCTTTCATTTGTGTCCGCCGGCTTCCCGTGGCCGTGCTCCCTCACGATGGTTAGCCGCGGACGTGGAGCTGTGTTAAACCCGGCCTTGCCCGCTGCTCAGGTAACTCTCTCTCCCCTCCCACCACCCCCCCCCCTCCAAGATCCGCAAAAGTGGTCAGTTAGAGACTAATTGCCACCAGGAGGAGTGAGACGATATCACCATGTGCTGGGCTTGTCACAGAGTTGCCCCCTTTGACGTCACGTTCAATCCGCACGATGGTTAACTGATGAAGTGGAGCTTTGTTAGACCTGTACCCTCGCCCTCTGCCAAAACCAGGTCCAAATGGGCACAGCCTCGCGGTCAGTTAGAGGTTAATTGCCACGAGGTGTAGAGGTGATGCCCACATGCTTGTTACAGAGCTGCCCACTTGTGCCGAGGGTGCGTTCCGCCAATGAGCCTTGCCCGCCATGCCCCAAATGGCATGCCCTTGATGTCTGCCGGACCGTCCCATGGCAGCACCACCAGAGGGTGACCCGTCCACGGGGAGAAGGAAAGCACTAGATTGCACTGGAGAGGGTACAGAGGAGATTTACGAGGATGTTGCCAGGGCTGGAGAATTTTAGCTATGAGAAAAGATTGGATTGGCTGGGGTTGTTTTCTTTGGAACAGAGGAGGCTGAGGGGAGATTTAATTGAGGTGTACAAAATTATGACGGGACCAGATAGAGTGGATAGGGAGGACCTATTTCCCTTAGCAGAGGGGGTCAGTGATGGGGAGCATAGATTTAAAGTAATTGGTAGAAGGATTCGAGGGACGAGTCGGAGCGCTGCCAGGGAGCCACATCGGCCTGGACGACAGTCGCCAACCCTCCAGGAATGCCCTGGAGTCTCCAGGAATTAAAGGTTCATCTCCTGGTCACTGCTGCCAGCAAAAACCCGGGAGATAAATCATCGGGGGCATCGAACAGAATTGCGTGCCTTTTGAATGTTCTTCAAACACTTTTGCTATTTGTTGTAAAAATACACGACGGTCAGCTTGATCGCATGGCAGCACCCCACCCCCCATCTGCTTTTGCTCTTTTATTCGCCCGTCCTCTCGAGTTCCTTTCCTCTGTCGGTCTGTCGTCAGGCTGTCCTGTCACAAAGAAAGAACTTGCATTTATATAGCGCCTTTCACGGCCTCAGGACGTCCCAAAGCGCTTCACAGCCAGTGAAGTACCTTTTGAAGGGTAGTCACTGTTGTAATTTAGGAAACGCGGCAGCCAATTTGTGCACGAGATAATGACCAGATCATAGAACCATAGAGAGTTACGGCACAGACGGAGGCCATTCGGCCCATCGTGTCGGTGCCAGCCAAAAAAGAGCTATCCAGTTTAATCCCACTTTCCAGCACTTGGTCCGTAGCCCTGTAGGTTTCGGCACTTCAGGTGCACATCCAAGTACTTTTTAAATGAGTTGAGGGCTTCTGCCTCTCCCGCCCTTTCAGGCAGTGAGTTCCAGACCCCCACCATCCTCTGGGTGAAAATATTTCTCCTCAGCTCCCCTCTAATCCTTCTACCAATTACTTTAATCTATGTCCCCTGGTCACTGATCCCCTCTGCTAAGGGAAATCGGTCCTTCCTATCCACTCTATCGAGGCCCCTCATAATTTTATATACCTCAATTAAATCTCCCCTCAGCCTCCTTTGTTCCAAAGAAAACAACCCCAGCCTATCCAATCTTTTCTCATAGCTAAAATTCTCCAGCCCTGGCAACATCCTCGTAAATCTCCTCTGCACCCTCTCTAGTGCAATCACATCTTTCCTGTGATGTGGTGACCAGAACTGTACGCAGTACTCAAGCTGTGGCCTAACCAGTGTTTTATAAAGTTCTAGCATAACCTCCCTGCTCTTATATTCTGTGCCTTGGCTAATAAAGGAAAGTATCCCGGATGCCTTTTTAACCACCTTATCTACCTGTCCTGCTACCTTTA